>NC_061514.1:313890497-314098431 GCF_022539505.1 Lolium rigidum | reverse complement strand
GTTCGGATGTGTAGTATATAACACCACATAAGATAGGTTTAGGTCGTGATACTTAGCACAAATACGTGAATTTCTACTATTTGTCTCAACATTTATCTCAATTGCGCATTTGCAATGAGACAATTTGAAACAAAATGGCACTGGGATAGTTGAAGTTAACCTAGTTTTCTTTGGAAGTACTAACAAAATAGTATACCAAATATCTGTGCTATTGAGGACTACTTCCTATAATACAATTAGTTCTAACATGTCTACTCTAAACACATGATTGTTTAGAATATACCACCCATAACTCCAGTATTTCTCTATGTGTTATGCTCGAGATAAGCCTTCTTTAAATTAAAGACTTTAAATTAAAGACTATGGTTCTAACATACTTGGTACAATTATTAGGATTTTAAGGCCTAAGCTTTCGAACTATTCCCTAAATCCTACTCCTTATCATCCTTTTGTTATCGTACTTATGATGTTCTACTCCATCATACCATGATTCTCAAGTGAATCATATATGAGTACCAAGTTTATTATTGAAAGTAGACTCATGTAACTCCTATCACTCTTCCTTACCTCCTATGATTGACTCATCATAGACATATACTACCTTATATAACGTATCTCCCTTACTTAACATCAGTCATTTGACATTTTAAATGACTCTTACTTAACTATAATTTGCATTGGTATACTTCTTCCAATAGGATATCTTCCTTATGGTTGTATCCTCTCTTTGGACTACCATGTATTGTATACCAATTGTGGTCTACTACCACCCATTATCTTAAGCTTCAATGGTGTTCTAATTATTTTGGAATGAAGCAAGATAACTAATTCACTTTACTAAAGAAAGATAGATAAGAAAAATTGACTCAAGTGTGTCGGGATTATTCTCAAGTGAATACCCATCTCAAGTCAAAAGAATAGTTGGTTTAGCATAGTTGCCTTAGCTAATACCACTTCCTATAGACACTACCAAACCTATAGGTCTCCTTTAAAGGGTTTTAATCCTAGGGTCAAAGCATTTGCTCTGATACCAGACTGTGATGACCCAGCGTACCACCGCATGGTGTAGTACACAAGTCGTTGACATAACACAAGTGAAACACCGTTCCACCCATATTACATCTCTCGAGTGGTACAACGAAACATATGCGAGTCCAAGGTATGTCTATAGAAGTACACACGAACTGTTTACATAAGATCCACACAACCTCCTACTTTACGAGTGAGGTAAAACTTCAAATAAAGCTCCGGAAGAACGACTCGTAATCTATCTTATTGCTAACTCAAGTTCAAGAGCTACTTGGCTTGCTATAGAAATCTAGCTACTTAGGTGCTATGATTAGGGAAAGGTTCCCTTCTATTACTAGTCTAGGTTTCCATTATAGCCGATGCGAAGTTGACTCCATTGACTTCTTTGATTGGATTCTTCATCTCGTTGCAGTTGACTCCTTTGTCTTCGAGTTCCACGGTAGTTTCTCCTTCGGTGCCTTGCTCTAAGAAGGGGGTTCAAACGAGATAGAATGAGTACGAGCGTACTCGGCAAGTTCATATTAGGAAATATGTGTATCATGCACTAGCTACAGCCATAGACCGGAAAGTCATAGGCCAATGCAAGTTTTTGTAAACATTTCTTCAAAAGGTTTATTTTATTCTGAAAACTATGCCCGTCGGTCTTCACGAGTTGACCGAACTTCGTGGAGTTCCTTTCCTGCCGCGTTCGCAGTTCCCTTCCCGGAACAGGGAGTGACAGATCACAATTCGAGTATCCTCTGCAGAGGTGCGTTACTTTTCCCATAAGAGACCTTATCCTTGTTGCCAACCGGGCTCGAGATTCCGTCCACACTTCCTTTGGTGTGAGGCCAGGTGTAAAGATCCAAGCCCACACCGCCTTCTCCGCGACCGCAAACCCACCCTTTTGTCCGACCCGTACACCTCCGGTAGACTTCCCCGATAATACGGCTTTACTCATGGTGTACTCTGGACAATCCTTCATAGATCGGAAGAGATTAACATCACCAATGGATGGGGATTTAAAAGGATTTCCCAACCTATTGCGGCAGTGCCTCCAGCACCCCACCGTCTCTCCGATCCGTTGGCGTGCAGAAGGGAAAAGATACGGCTGGCTTCCCCAGAGCCATTATAGATCTTATGGTCAACGCGATATGTACGGCGCTAGAATCACTGGACGGCATTGGTAATTAATCCTAGGGTGATATAACCCATTGCAATGGAACCTCCACCATATCAACACATACCATGGTTCCATTGCCCACCACATAGTCATATTCATAATTGTAAAATAATACTTTGCTTTTCAATGCATGAGTGATAAGTATAGTACTTTGCATATAGTTTGATACAAATAATCAAATGACATGAGCAAGCGATGAACTTGCCTTTCTTGACTGCAAGATTATGCAGGCAAAAGCTTCGATACGTGACAACTCCAAATGCTGAAATACCATCATCGTCCGGTAAGGACAATGTTTAAAGAACTGGCAAAGATGCTATAATGCATAGTATGAGATGCAATCGTCCCGAGCGTAACCTAACCTCGATGATTTAGGATGTATGAGTTGTAAAGATTTCTTTAGGGTTGGTTGCACTTTTAGAATGGTTCTCAAACAAGGTTCTTATTAGGGTTTGGTTATATTAGCATCATAATCAAGTGATATAAGACATCATAACAATCCTACATATAAAGAATAGTGGTGGAATAATATATAAAGAACAGTTGTCCATTTTAGGTTCTGCAAAACATGGTTGATGAGTACTTATACTATACTTCAAAAGAATAACTTTTGAAGAACATGTTGTTTAAGAAATAATGAGTATTCAAAGAAGGATTGGGGCTTCTAAGGTTTGATTGGCATTTGTACTTCAAAAGAATAACTTTTGAAGAACAGGTTAAATAAGAATATGAACTACTATACATAGGAGCTAAGTGCTATTAGGGTTTACTAATAGGACTGGTTGGTGCTTAAGTAGAAGTGATCTACATGTAGAAAGTATTAGTAGGTTTATTACTATGGTTTCTCCTAAGAATTATATCAAAGGATGTTTATCAAGGTGTTGCTATGAGTTAGGGTTTATGACTTCATATTTGCTTTACCAAATAATTTCTAATAGTTTCTAAGCTAAGTGGTTTATCATTTCCTAAGTAAGGTTTAGTTGGATAGGAATATGTGATGTGATTTGCTACACAAAGTTGATATCAGGGTTTATCATTATGGTTCTACTAGGGTTTAATGATTGAGGTTGATCTTAATGGTATGGTATATAGGAGTGATGATCAATGGTGCTAACATGTGGTAACAAGTTAGGGTTTATACCTAGGTGATACTAGTGAATTATATAAGTTTTAATTAAGAATAGGAACATAAAATGATAATCTCATGTGAATTGGTTTGATGTGGGTGGATCATAAACATGCATTCATTGGTTACCTATCAAGGTTCTACATGTAGAGTTGAGGTGGCTATGATCACATGGGCTAAACCCCTAGGGTTTTAGGTTTGCAACTACTATGGATGAACACATGGAATAATGAGTTCAAGGTTCTTATTCAAATTGAAACTAGGGTTTCTAAATTATGGTACAACTTCTAAAATGATAATTGGTAATAGAGTTGTGGTTACTAATTACTATGAATTAAAATTGGTAATGGTTTAACATTTTACAAGAATTAACAATTAGGGTAATTCTTATTTAGGTTTAATTAAGAATTAGGATTTTAATAATTCTTATTAGGTTTAAAGTATTTATCTTGTTGACTTAAAATGTTTAAGTAAACAATTGTTGGGCTACCAAAATAATATTGGCTTTTAATATTTTCTTGAGTTATTACTATTTAAAGAAAATGGTAAATGGTAAATTGCAATTAGGGTTTATAAATTACCACTAATAATTAAGTTATGCCAATATGGTAAATAAAATTAATCTTAACATTTTACTTGGTTATTGAATAGTTAAAATTTAAGTTTGGAACTAAATTATTTATTGAATTCAATTTGCATTTAAAATAAATGAAAATGCATAATTAAAGAAGTTAAAAATAAATGAATTTTTATTTGACACACATTTTTGTTTTATATTTTATTTGAATAGAGTTTATTTTTGTGAACATTTTGATATATTATTCATAATTTTCTGAGTTGATATGAATTTTCTAGAATTTTGCAAAGTTTCAGTAATATTCTGAATTTTGAATTTCAACAAAAATACTAAGTGTACCGGTCTGAATCTAACCCTAGTGACTGACGAGTGGGGCCGCTGACTGAGTCCATTGCCACGCGGGCAAAGACCAGTCAACACGCACGGGTGACCCCACTGCCACGTTGGCAACGTCGACGGCAAGACGCCGGCGACCAGTAGATGACGGCGCCGCCGCTACAGGGCCTCCCCAAACTTCCCGTGAGTTGCGTTCGAACGAGAAGAGGATAAGGAACATTATGGTGGTGGCGGAATCAATTATAGGTCATCGGAGCTTCGTCGGAAATCATGCCCCGCGGCGGTGCACTCCGGCCAACTCTCAATCTGGCGCTACAGATACTTCTAGGATGCAAAAGTAGGTTCTACAGACGGGTATGCTCACCCTGAATGCGATGGCGTGGTCGGCGACGTTGATGGCCGCCGGAGTTGAGCTTGATTTCACCTTTGCCGGTGATGTACTGAGAAAGGGAACGGTGAAATTCTTCTGGCTCCGAGCTCCACTTGATGCGTGCTTGCTCCCAGATGGCCTACGTGCCGAGGCGCACCTCCTCGACCAGAAATCATGCGCCGATGTGCTCTCAATCGACGGTGCCATGGAGGTCACCGGCGACGAGATTGGTGCAATGTGGAAGAAATAGGAAACGAGAGAGGATAAGGATTGGCTATGATGAACAAGGGCTTCACGGAGCTTCTGCTCGAGTTTTTATAGGTCGGGGGAAGTACTGTGGCTACGACACGGCGACGGCGAGGGTTGGGAGGTGGCGGTGTCTGGGAAGTTCTCTGGACGCAGATCTTTCTCTTCTGGATATGCTCGGACGCGAATCGTTTAGTGCAAGTCTGGAGCGTCTTGTTGGCGTCCGAATCCGTGCTTATCATCGACGAGGGCGTCGCCGACTGGCATGGTCGCGCTGTCGTCGCCGGGGAAGAAGAAGAACGAGGCTTTTCTCTTCGCACGATTTTTGACGCACGCGAAACGGTAAGTGGCTTTGGGCTGGGCTGCGTCTGGGCTGTGTTGGCCTGCTCGGCTGGTGCGGTACTGGGCTGCGGTGGAGATGGTTAGTTGGGCTGCTGCGATGGCTGAGGTCCACCAGGTGAGTTTCCCTCTCTTTTTCTTTTTCAAATTCTGTTTTCTGTTTTTATTTTCTATTTGATATTTCTATTTGAATTCAAATTTGAATTCAGTTGCTTTTTGGCAGGTTCTAAATTATTTGAGTATCAAGATAACTTAATACTATTATTTACTGCCTAGTGTTACTTTTTAAATACATATTCATTTTATTATTAGGTTGATATTGTGTGGGGTTTTAATTGAAATAGGAATGGGTTTTTATATCCATCTCAATTCCTTGTTAAGTTAGGAACCAGATTCATTTCAATGGTTTGAAATTTGATAACATGTGACTGGTGAAAATATTATTAGGTTTAACTAATGTGCTTAACAACATTGATTGTTCATATCTATTTTAATTTTGATTAGAGTTTAAAGTAAATGGTGTTGAGAATAGGATTGGTTCATGATTTCATGTGGAGAATTACTTCTAAGGGTTTATGAAGATGGTTGGATCAATTCTATATTCTCTACTCTTGCTTAGCAACTACTACTTGAATTATTTAAAATAGATCCTAAGCTTATTATGGTTAACTCACTTGTTAAGGTGACTTTATTTTTATAAATGCTATTCATTTGGTTCACTTAGGCAAAGTATTTGAGTAACCAAGTAAGATAGGGCATTGATTTAATTCTACTCACCAAATGGCATTTGGTCCTAAGTATAGATGGCTTGGTTTATATTTGTGATCCATGATACACAAGTGGGGACATAATATTTTATGTGGAGTGAATTCTAGGTGAAAGGTTTAGGGTTTTGCATAAGCTTCACTAAATTGAAGTATAAATAGGCATGAGGTATGGCAGGGTTCTAATTATAATCCAAAGTAATCCATGAGTTGGAGTTCACATGTAGTTTAGGGTTTAAGTAGTGATCACCAATATGATACACATCTAGAATTAGGATATGGGCATAAGCTTGGGTTATGTTTCACTAATGGAACATGGCTCTCACCTCCAAGATTAATGGTTGGTTTGAACAAGTAGAATTTAATACTACTCTAATATTCTCTAGGATAGATATGGATATGGTTAGCATCTATAACCTCTCTCACTTCTAATTGTCTTGTAATAGCCTAGGGTCCTACTCAAGATATGATGATATGATCCTCTAAATATATGGTTTGCCTAGGGATTCTACCTTGCAATTTTATGTAGCTTGTTCTTCAGGAAATCTGATAAACCTGCATCTTGTGGTATGCCTCCACCTCCTAGCTTCTTCATCTTGATTCTAGCTAATTCACATGGAGTGGCTCTATGTGTTTGTTCCCATGTATGATGGTACTTGAGGATCAAATGGATGAAGGGTGTGGCTCTATTTATAGGCTTGGGCAAGCTCTAGTATCATGACACATAGGTGATGACTCTTGATTTGGTTTGATGAGTAAGGTGCTTGGGTGTCATGCCCTCATCCATAGCAATCCTTTGGGCATGAGGTGGCATAGCTTGGAAAGCAAGTCATGTAGATATTTTCATCCCATGTGGCAAGATCATTATCCACTCATATGATTTATTTTTGGATAGCCAAGTGGCATTTGTTACTAAATATCTTGTGGATGGTTTTATTATTGTTGATGAGTCACTATATTATATTTGATTGGATTTATATTATAATATTGGTGAAAAGGTGGAACTTGAAGGTTATTCCTCAAATTTGGATAGTTTTTGTTTGATTTCACCAAGGCATGATCATATGAGTTTCAAAGTACTCATAGTTACTTTTATTCAAATAGTTTGAACTATAATTCGTAATGTAAATGGATTTAGTTTTATGATATTCCATATACTTAATAAGTTATGATTTAAATGAGAATGTGTGGCTTTTATGCACTTTAGACCCTGTGGTTTAACTTATTTATAAATGAATTAAATTACACACAAAGGTAGTTGCTAACTTTTAAGTGTTAATAAGTTAGGGTTTGATTCTTAAAGAATGTGTTGTTGTAAATATAATTCCATTTGATCTAATCCATAGATCAAATCATCTCTACCCAAAATAAGGTTTTAGCAAAGATCACAGTGAAGTTTATAGCGCTTGACTTGATGATCTACTTCAGTTCCAGCAAGTCAAGTGAAACTTCAGTTCATCGTGGTAAGTTTTATTTGAAAGCGCGAAAATTCCCCGGATTTTCTATGCATGAATGCAATGCACACTTTGGTGTTCTCTCATTTTGTTGCCTCTAAACCTGGGATATTACATATAACTAGAAGAATACCCCGCGCGTTGCTGCGGAAATTCTTAGTAATATCTAATCAACAAAATAGATATTATTTGAGGATAAAATTATTAATTTATTGCAATAATAGTATTTTCCTACAATGCTCTATAAAAACATCTTATCGTAAGAACTATGTTGCATTCGACTATCAAAAGGTTGCACAACCTATTTAGACCCCATGATAGGGATACAATGAAAGGTGGAAGAGTAAGAATTAGGATGACGCTTAACTGCAAAATAAAAAGGTAGTAGTAATTACAGTTAAATTTATTCGCATAAGAAAAAGACATTGTTAAATGATCAATATAATATGGAACCGCCGCATGCATGCATGTGGTGACGTGCAAGCCCATGTAGTGGGGATTGAGTTAAATAGGCTATCGGACGGTGGGTATCAAGAAGACGATTACAATCCAATGGCTGAGAATATGTGATGAGATGTGGCTAGGCTGCATGTTGAGATAGACAACTTAAATGATCTCTTAGTGGGGTTTTGTTTTATAAGAGATATAGATAGGAACCAATATGTTGCAAACATAAGAGAAACGATAGATGCGTTGTGACGTTTCATGGTTCAACGTGGAGGTTCGCATGTAAAATCACAATGCTATTTTTTTGCAAGACTCCGAGTTTCTGTTTACTCTCCTTGTTTTATTTATGACGACAAGCTCGCTTAATGGTTATGGTATATCTTTATGTAGGTCGACCCATCAATTCGAAACTAGCACACATCATGGGTCGGAGGTAGTAGCGAGGTGTATATGTGGAATCTATCCGGTGCTCTACGGGAACTAGACGAAGCATTAACATTTTCATTACTCGCGTCAACTCGAAGGTGGGGATCCTATGCTAGGCTATGTCGATCGGGTACCTTCCCTTCTCCATGACCATCCTTGACCCGAGGATCGCGGGGGACCTCTATGTCGACTCAGCTGCAACATGCACACCAGAGCGGGGAAGAAGCCTCACCCAGTTGTGCCGCCCTCATCGCGAGATCTCTCCGCGCCGCCAAATCCGGAAAGCACTCCCCAGGCAAGGGGAAAAGTTGCCACCCACGGGAGAGACCGCTCCACTGTCACCGTAACCATTACAGCTTCTAGCGTTACAGCTTCTTGGTCGACTCCCGTGTCGCCTAACCCTAACCATTACAGCTTCTAGCGTTTGCGTCGCTGGAGTACTAGGTGAATTCATATGCTTCTAATTAGGTCATAGGCATTATTATTACAAGAAAGGAGCACGCGCAAAGCTACTACACAGGTGCAAGTACGTGCATGCATGGATTAAACGACACCGCCCCGTGATTAAGGAATCGACATATGATGATATGTGCGTAGCGCAGGCATATTGCATGGATTAACAACCTCTCATTGACTAACCAGCAGACAAATATTCGTGAATTACTTTCGTTACACACCTCCGTTTTTTGGAGGCAAAATAATTTAGAGTTCGTGGCGGAGCGGGATCATTCTTTTTTTTTTGGCTTAAAAAGAATTTCCGGGATGATTGGGTATAATAGTTAATCATTGTTTTCCTTTGAGATATTATAATTAATCATTGTTGTTCCTTGTACACCATGTCCTTCAAATCTGGAGGGAGATGTACCGATTCGATTGAGCAGCTAATTAATAGGCCTCCTTAAAAATCGCGTGGATTTCTCTACTACTACTTTTAGGTAGCTATTATTAGGTAGCTATTATTGCTGGGAGACAAAGCAATATCAATGGCGTGCCAGGGCCCTTTACATGGGTAAAGTCTCAACGAAAGTGCGAAAGCACAACCCGAGAAACTAGCGCGTGATTGCTAATCGGGACTAATTAAGCATGCCATTAATAATTGCTGCTACTAATCTGGCATGAGCGAGATTATTTTGGGACGCTCCGTATGGCCTCATTAATAATTGCTGCTAATTTGGCATGAGCGGGATCATTTTGGGCCTAAACAGAATTTCCGAGATGATCGGGTAATTCCATTAATAATGGCCCTTCTTTGCAACATCTCTTTCAAATTTGGAGGAAGTTGTAACGATTCGATTCAACAAAAATCGCGTGGAATCATTCATAATTTGTTTTGTGAGATGAATTCTTCATGATTTTAGGTACTACTAGTTTATTGCTGGGAGACAAAGCAATAGCCAATGGCGCACGAGAAACTAGCGGGTATCGCGCATTGTTATGACGACAAGCTCTTTTAATTGTTCTGCTATATCTCCCCGTAGGTCGGCCCATCAATTCGAAGCTAGCAGACATCATGGGTGGAATGGGAGTAACTAGTTGCATATGTGGAATCCATCCCGTGCTCTACGGTAACTAGATGAAGCATTAAGATTTTCATTACTCGCGTGGACTCGGAGGTGGGAATCCTGTGCTACGGTACGCCAGGTACCTTACCTTCTCCATGACCGTACCCGAACTAAAGATTGTGGGGAACCTCTATCTCGACTCGTCTGCAACAGGCACACCGCCACCGAGAAGAAGCGTCGCCCATTTGTGTCGCCCTCACCGCGAGATCCCGCCGCACCGCCAAATCCGCAAAGCACTCCCCCCCACAAGTGGAAAAATTTGCCGCCCATGGGATAGACCCCCTGCCGCCAGTACCCGTGCTTTGCCCTGCGTGACTTAATGTGGCGGCGGGGGAGGGGGTGGGGGACTAGGAATGGGAGGTCAATTGATGGGTGCGGTCTTGTGGCGTAGAAACAAATTTCACGCGGGACTTAATTTCATCACACAAACTCTGTTTTTCTTTTCAAAGTAGCAAGCGAGACAAAAATAACTCAGAGTTGCGGTGTGAGCGGGTTTATTTTGGGCCCAAACCGAATTTGTGAGACCATCTCCTGTCCTCCCAATATACTATATATGGAAGGAGTTGTAACTATTCGATTCAGCGATTAATTCACCTACTTGAAAATCGCGCGGATATTAATTTGTTATCGTGAGATGAATCCTCCATAATTTTAGGTACTACTAGTTTATTGGTGGGAGACCAAAGAATGGCCAATAATGTCTTGCGAAATAATCACCGTGGACCTTAATTGACTGGACCAAGTCCCCAACGAAACTAGCGCGTTGTAAATCGAGTAGTTAATGATGCCATTAATAATTTGCTAATAAGTCGGGACGCTTCGCATGGCCAATCAGAAAACAATATTTGCGTCACACGGATCAGCGATCTCAGCTGTCTATGAAGATCCAACGTCCAGAAAGAAACACAACGTCAGACTGCCAACAAAAAAACAGAAAACGAAAATCACGCCGCCTACTCGCTTATATTCCCATCGCATGGGCCTAAACAGAAAACGAAAATCCTATTCCGAGCAAACCAAAGTCATTCCCATCGCACTCTGCCTCGTCTCCACCCACCGCCCGCCGTCGCCCGCCGGCACGCGCCATCCGCCGCCGCCGCCTCTGCCTCGTCTCCCACACCACCGGCACCTCCTCCTCCTCTCCGCCAGCCCCTCCTCCCCCCACCTCCACACGGCGCGCGACCAGCATGCCCGCCCGGATCAGATCGACGGTGGTCGTCGTCTCCCTTCTCCCCTGCACCAGGTCGACAAGCCGGCACCGGCATCCCCCACAATCCCTCCACCCAAGCGCCGCCCCATCATCGCAGACGACAGACGAGGCGCCGCGTAGCTGCCACCACGGCGGCGCGACTGGCCTGCTCGTCGACGCCGCGTGCGTCGATTCATTCGACGGCGCGCGCGGCTCCGTCGACCACGCCGGTCCGCGTCGTGCGCGTGGACGAGGAAGCGCGGCGCCGGCCGTGCTGCACGCAGCCGCGGGGGCGCCGGTGACCAGGAGGCCGGGCTGCTCGTCCCGGAGACGCCGCGCCGTTCCAGGCAGCGGATTGTCGGCGTCGGCTTCAAAAGGTAGCAGCACCTTCTTGATCCCCTCTCCGTCCTTGCTTCGGTAGCACAGCAGCTTCTTCGACGACCAGATTTCGTACTAGTATACATGGTCTGAATCGTGTTTCTTTGTGCTCGCACAAGGAATCGCCGTGGCCGGCAGGGGCAGCATGGAGCGCCTCCAGAACGAGTGCTACCTCGTGATCTATACTAGCTTCTGTGTAATTCACCTGTTTTGGGGTTATTTGTTCATCTTGATACTCTTTTTTCTTCTTAATAATAATATGTTCTTTGGTCCATCAATGAGCTCCGGTTTCTTTCTTGTTAGCTCTCCACCTCGAGGAGCGTACATACAGAGATGCTGTCCAATTTTATTAGGAACACTAGCTAGGGACTCTTGGATTAGATGATCCCTTTGATCATTAGTGTCCGGAAGACTGGAACTTCAGTGTTCCTGCTTTGGAATGCTACTAGTTGTAAGAGATGTAAATGAAACGTGCACACTAATTAATGGGGATTCTAGGAAAAATTAACTACATGATACAGTTTCATATTTTGATTATTTTGAGTCCCCTTTAATTAGATTACATGTGCATGCTTCTTGTCCGAGTTTGGCAAACTAACTGTTTTCTAAAACTTCGGAATGTAAGTTGCAAATTTAGGCTTAATAGTTGTATTTTGTTTTTTTTATAAAGTTGTTTCTTTGGATTCAGGGGCTAAGGAGGTAATGGCCATTGTCGCCAAGAGAGAGCGCCATGCCGGAGTTTAGTTTCTTGTCTATCTTCCAAGAGCTAGCAACTGGCCTGCCTTTCCACAGCAATACGATATGCTTCTGATTATTAAGTGAAAGCAATGATTCTTCTCCGATGATTTTCAAACTTATATAGAATTTGTCGTTACCGAGCTACTGATCTCAGTGTTGTTTTCAAACCATCAAACGATGATAATTAAGTCGCTGCAAAATGAAAGAATAGATGTAACTCTGGATTCCCTGCAACTGCTAGCATGTTTATCTTGGTTTAACAATACACCTAAGTAGGCTTGTCAATATGTAGAGTAGCACCATTTGGTTTTCCTGATAGCATGAGGTTCTGGAACTGCACTTACAAGCAAATCATTTCTTTTTTACTTGCAAACAAATTAGTTCTACTCATACTCAGTGCATGATTTACTTACAAGCAATGATCTGGAGTTGTTTGAATTTACCAATGATTTACTGCTACTTTCATTACTGGAACTTCACTTGTTTAAATTACTGAAGTTTTCTAAATGAACCAAACTAGTTTGCATCGCTTGAACTGAAACTGCCTTTATCAAGTAGTTAACTGCTGAAATATAGAGTGCATCTACAGGAAGCTAAATTATTGGTGCATGTCTATTGTAATTCTCAGTTAGTGCTTTATCAATACTGTCAATGCTTGTAATTATTTCTTCAAAGTACCATTTGGTTTTCATGCTAGCATGAGGTTCTGGAACTGCAGTTACAAGAAAATCATTTCTTTTTTATTTGCAAACAAATTAGTTTTACTCTTGCTAAGTGCATGATTTACGTACAAGCAATTATCTGGAGTTGTTTGAATTTAGCAATGATTTACTGCTTGTTTCATTATTGGAACTGTACTTGTTTAAATTACTGAATTTTTCTCCATGAACCGTCCTAGTTTGCATTACTGGAACTGAACTGACTTGATCAACTAGTCAACTGCCTAAATATAGAGTGCATCTACAGGAAGCTAAGTTATTGCTGCATGTCTAATGTAATTCTCAGTTAGTACTTTATCAGTATTGTCAATGATGTATATTATTTCCCCTCTGCACCAGGTCGACAAGCCGCCGGTGGCTTCCCCCACCGCCCCTCCTCCCAGATGATACAGGAAGCCATGGCGGCGCGACTGGCCCGCTCGCTGATGCCGCGTGTGTTGTTTCAGTGACGCCGCGCGTCTCCGTCAATCATGCTGGTCTGTGTCATGCGCGTGGGCGAGGGAGCATGACGCGGTGCTGCACGCAGCCATGGGGCACCGGCGACTAGGAGGTCGACCTGCTCATCCCGGAGACGCCACCGTTCCAGGGGCTTGTAGGCGTCAGCTTCAAAGGTAGCAGCTTCTAGATTCCCTCTCCCTCCTTGCTTTGGTAGAGCACCTGATTCGACTGTTAGGGCGAGATTTGGTACTAGGATGTGATCTGATTCGACCTTCTTTGTGTGTCCAGGGTATCGCCATGGCCGACATGGGCAGCCTGGAGCGCCTCCAAAAATAGTAGTAGCATGTGATCCGCAAGGTGAGATGCCAATTTCCTGTTCGGTTTGATCCACTGTGGTTCGATTTCCTTGATGTGTGGATAACGTCCTTCAGTTTGGGTTGCAGGAGCTGCCGGTGGTGGTCGTGCCTCACCTGCTTCCCCAGCTACATGTTTGAGTGTGCATGTAGCTTACACCATTGCACCTGCTGGCTGCTGCATATATTGTATTTGCTGTCAGTTGGTTCAATGCAAATATTAGTTTTGGGAGTGATTATTGGGATTGGTGATCTTGTGCTAGTCGTTTATTTAGTCACCGCATGCTTACCTTTGCCACTTTTAGCATAGGAATGATGTTTGAACTGCGGAGCTAACCTGCTTAATCATCTGTATGGCTACTGACTGCTAATAATTTGATCCCTTGGCTAAGGAATTAGATTAAAACATTAATAATCTACTATTTATTTTTAGTGGAATAACTGGTAAGTATACAGAACAAGTGCTACACCTGTCTCTGGTAAAGGCATTGTAGAACATAAGGTCTCTGATACCGCATATTTAGTTGATTCACCTGTATGTGTTCTGAGATGGCACCACTTATGTTTTGGTTATCTTTCATTTATTCTTGCAAATTCCATGGAATTGTGTACGAGGATATGTGAATTCTCATAGCTCTATTGGTGCCATAGGCGATTGATTTTGATATGTATGTTCTGATTCTGATGATAGCTCTTTTATTTAGGGAGAAATAGCCCCTATTTTTGTTGTGGTTCTAGTTTTGGTTGGGGAGAAGAGAATAGCTTTGCTTTGCTTTGTTCTGGTTCTGATGATGGCATGAATAATAAGAAGAGAATACTTGTACATTCGATCTGTTTTTCACTTTTGCTGTTGAGGTTTCAAGCAGATAGGCTACAGTATCCATGGACATTTTTTTGTTCCCTTTATTTGTAGCCACAGCTCTTTCTAACCAATCAAATATTGCCAATTATCCTTAGGATGCATGTGTACTTCTGAAGAATGAAGTGCTTTATTTGTTTCCTCAATAGGGTTTCCTTATGTTGTATACAAATTACGGGATTGCAATTTTATCTCATGGCTTCAATGGTGTGGAAATAACAATGAAGTGACAGGAATCTCAGTGGCAAGGTAGACTGAAGATTTTTACTCTTTTGGACTTCAATTGCAATACTAGTAGCACTGCATTTATAGGCAGCAGTGGCACTACATGTACCAATATGTATGCATTACTACTACTATCACATGTTTTCCTTCTTTCAAAATTACATCGCAGATAGTAATTTAGCTCGTCAAGTTTTGTTTGAACATCCTATTGCTTTTCTTTCTTTCCTGGAAGTTAACTTGTGTCTTTGCTTTAGGTGAATCTTGGTAACTGATTGGCTTCAAGAATACCAAGCATGGGAAATTATTCAATTTGTCTCTTCTTTGTCGTCGAGGTTTATGTAAGATGTCGGGTTTCTCTTCTTTATCCGCTATGAGCTGTGATATTGTGATATTGTGGCTGTACTGGCATCTAGGCCTGAATTGATTGATTGATTGATCTTTTAGAAGATCTTATGCTTGTATTGATGGTAAGACAGTGTGATTGATTGATTTATGTTAGGTTCTTCTTAGTTGTACTCCATTCTTTTTGTTCAGATTATTGGAAACTGGTCATGTAAAGTTGTTGGTAGAGATGTTTGACACTTTACATTACGTTCTGCTGTAGTAGAAATTAAGGAGCTACATGTAGCTGTGGAGTGAGTCTGATGATCAACTAGTTCATATGTAGATGGTTTTGATAAGGATTGTATTGGTATTAGCAGCCGCTTGCATGGATTCTCCGATGAGAGATATAATTGAATTCACATTTTGCTCTCATTCATGTAACACCCTTCAGATTTACCTTTGTATTATTCAAATGGGTGCAGTTCTTTAAAGATTCTAAATCTAAAAAATTATTGACTATATGCAAAACATACTACTACTCTAGATTTTCAGCGGTAAAACTTACTGTTATGTTGTTCCTCTATTATATCTCTGTTGCTATTGATGTTGTTTTGAGCTCTGATATTTTTTTGTGATGACTGACTTCACTGCAAATTTACAGTGTCGCCCAGGTGTTAAACCCAGTGTGCTTAATTTTTCTGCAATAGGCATGTCTACTAGCTAAGCTGTGTTGTTTTATATAGCAATATTTTCCAATCTTGGCAATGATTTCTTGCTAGATAGTTGCTGCATGCTCTAGCATATATCGTCTTGCTATCTTAGGCAATAAATCTGATGTGTAACCAACCTGAAGGCAGTAACATATTTAACATGTCGGATGTATTTTGTTTTTGTTGGCCAAAGTTCATTTGGCAGTAGGCATATCTGACTTGTTTTGTCCCATGACTATTCAAACCCCGATGATGGTTTAAGTATATATGGTTTGAACCAACCACGGAATTTAGAAGCTGAAAGCATTACTCTACTCCTTAGCATAATGACACCATCAGTTTGTTTGATGTTCATCTGTGTGTTGCTAGTGCTTTTTTAATCATTAATTTGATATATTGTGCTTCAGGACTATTGTTTCTGGTAATTCTTTGTCAAAAAATAAACTAGAATGGCTGCTATTGTGCTGGCTGGCTTAATTGACAGAATTACCTTTTATTGACAGAATTACCTTCATGATTATTGTGCATGACTTATCTTGTGATATTGCTAGTTGTGATTGTTACATTTGCCAATTGTTTCGGGGAGGAACTCATCAGTACTTGTGCTTATCTTCTCATCTCTGTTAACAATTTTTTTGTAGGCGGTTGGCGACGCAGATTGTACTGAGGGTTGGTGGTGTCCAATGACAAAGGATATGGAGAGCGGGGATGAATACGACGATGATGATGTGATTGAAGAAGGCGATGGATGCGTGTTCCTGGAGATCATGGGTGTCATAAGCCTGGATCATGTATGATTTTATTTTGCATGATTGCATAGTGGTGGCGAGGACATGGCTTGGATGCAGGAACAAGACTAGGAGCTGACTGAGCTGGCGGATGGAATCGGGAGGCTGGACGTGCTCTTTTTGTGCTGCATATCTTATACAAAGTCATGAACCTTTAGCCTCCTCTCTCATGCCGTGCTTCCCTTTTGCATTGTAAATAATCCATTGTTGTCAAAACGTGTGATACACGCATAGAGTAGCAACCAGCATTACCGAAAGAACATGATAGTCAAACATGTTTGATGGAAGTAGTCTCCGCCTGCAGTATGTCTTCTGCATCAGTAAGAAATAATTTACCAAAGGTTGAAATCATCTTAATTTTTTGGAGCCACTCCTTTTCATTGAATTGTGCTATATGGTGTGATGGGTTGATTTGTCGTGCTTGCACGTTTTTCCGATCCAAAAAGGGTGATTCCAACAAAATTGCCTCAGTGAAGTGTCCAGCGGCATCATTAAGAATGACACATTCCTGATTACTCCATATATCCACGCCATCAGTAGTCCAGTCTCCAGCTTATCTTTCGCATGATGATAGTAAGCGACAGTAATGGACTCTGTTCAAAGCTTCCCCTGACGAATAATGGTATGGGCTAACGAAAAGCGACCAGTAAAGTAAATAGAACCGATAAACTGAATAAGTACAAAATTCAAGTTCTTTTTATATTTTATAGGTAACTGAAGGAGCAACTGAAAAATACCATATGCTGTGCAACAAGACATTATTTCTCTTTTACATAGCCCGATACTCAATTGTACAAGTACAACATATATGACATGTATAAGAAAATCCATTATAAGATTATGATAAGCCTCCATCACTTCTGAGCATTTAACCCAATGCAACCGGGAATAATGGATCATAACAGGGAATCCATGGTCTAGAAAGTGAAGCAACGTTAGATTTTCCAACCGACATCACTTGGTTGTAAGAAGCCTAGATATATACATCAGAAGCACTGTTGTGACGCCTTTTCATCCGGTGGTCGTTCGCCAAGGTCGAGCCTCACGAGCTCGCCGCGAGATCCATGAACCATCCAACATAGGGGGTGCTTCCTTGCCTCGATGTGATACGCACTGGGATGCTTCGCCGCCGTGCGCGATGCCGCGGTGCTTTGCTCCTCTTCCTCGTCGGTTTGAAGTGCTCAGTTCCTCTTCCTAAGCGGCCTGAAGCGCCCCTGCCACAGATCATGCAGCATCGACGAGCTCCGCCAAAAGCTCGAGCGGCATCGGCGGAGGGCGGGGAAATGGCGGGGACGGCAAGCCGAGAGGAAAAGAACCATGAGCCAAATCGACCTTTGCATTGTGCTTCCTTGCTGTGACGTGACTCGTCGGCATCGGCAAATGCACCTGGTCGTGCTCTGCTCCTCTCCTTCGTCGGCCTGGAGGGCCCTGCTCGAGGTCTAGACCATGGACCATGCAGCAATTCTTTTTCATGATTAGAGGAAGTAAAATACTCCAGAACTGAAAAGCTATTGAAGCATAAGTTTGAATTAACTCTGCTCATGTGATTAGTACTACCGCCTGCATAGGGCGGATTATATTAGCTCATGTCACCAAACTAGTTCTTAATTTACGTAAAGAGCTAATAAAACTGGTATGGAGGTACTACCTGTTTTAAGATGCATTTTGAGCAATATATGGCGGTCAATGGGTCAAATATGGGCTGTACAACAGTCATAACAGTCTGAGCGGAATTACAAAACTATCTTTTTTGAAAATATTGCTATCCCTACTGCAACTACAGGCCAACCATGATGTTGAAGTTCTAATGATAATCCGGCCCAGACCATGGATTGCTGTCAGTTTTGGCCAGAACCAATTGGCTTAACCTTCAAAGTACATGAACTCAATATAGACCTATTTCATTTGCCCAATAACACCCTAGAACTACTAGGGCGCCCATCAGCACCGACGGCTTCCTCCAGCAGCTAGGCGGCAGACAAAAGAACAGGTTTGTACTTGCTATAGCGAGACGGATCAGGAGAGAGATAGGGATGGATGGATCGTGGAAGGAGCTCGCATGTGGCCGGCCACACGTAAGTAAGCGATCTCCACCGCGTCGTGCCCTCCCTTCCCGTCTCCAATTGCTAGGCGGCGTGAGAGCCGGACAAAGAGCGGCAAGACGTACAAATCGGGAGAGAAATAGAAAGGGGACACCGTGGATGGATGGATCAGGGAAGGAGCTCTCCGGCGGCATGGTGGCCTCCCCTCCCGTCTTCGTTGCCAAACTCCAAAGTCATTAGTCAAGGAGGTCGCGGCCACAAGGTCTCCGGCGGCATCATGGTGGCCGTCCCGTCCCGCCCAGAGCTGGAGAGAGCCGCGCGCGTGCGGTCTCAGCTCACGGCGCCGCCCGCGAACCTCCACGATCCACCGCCGTCGCCGTCGCTGCCAAGCGCTAGACGTCACCGCCGACCACCCAGAGCATCATGGCCTCCCCTCTCCTCTCCTCGCCAAAGTCCTAGAATTTCGAATGACCATCAATGTATCTGGTACAAAGGTTCTCTCGAACATGCCCACCATCACAACTGAGTTTTCTCTTTGCCTACCAAGGGTAGTCTCTCCGTGTTCAACCAATTGTTCACCCACCGCCGTGTATCCGCTACTAGCGCGTCCGTCAACATATATCGGGAGAGAAACAGAAAGCGATCCATATGCCACGGGATGGAAATAGAGAGGGACGCCGTGGATGGCTGGATTCAGGAAACGATCTCTCCGGCGGCCATCATGGTGGCCTCCCAGTCCCGTCTCCGTCGCCAAAGTAGAGCATATTTTTTAGAAATTGGTATGTACTTATCAGCTACAAGCATATAATTTCCAAGGACAAAGAGCCTACCAGTACAAATGGTATGACAAGCGGTTCCCTCGGATAAAAAAAGTACATGCCCAGAAGCATAGTTGAGTATTTTGCTTACCAAGGGTAATCTCTCGGTGCCAAGCTATTGTCCACCCACCTCACTAATCTCTTGAGCTCCTAATTAACAATCTGGTATCGTCTATCAGGCAGAAGCCTAGAATTCAGAATGACAATCAATCTAATTGTACAGGTTCACTTGTACACATGCCCACTAGAATATCTCAGGCAGAAACCTATCCACCAGTAGCACGCCCGTCAGTACAGATCGGGATGGATGGATTACCCACTAGAATTCCGAACGAGGGAACGAGCTCTCCGGCTGCATGTTGGCTTCCCCTCCCGTCTCCGTCTTCGTCGCCAAAGTCCAAGCTCTCTGGCTGCATGGTGGCTTCCCCTTTCGTGGATGCACGGATGGATGGATCCAGGGAAGGATCTCTCTGGCGGCATGGTGGCCTCCCGTCTCCGTCTCCGTCGCCAAAGACCAAAGTCATAAGTCACGGCACGCGCTGCCGCCCGCGGCGGCGACCATGGCCTTACTTTATAGATGGAGGAAGGTCTGCGTTTAGGAGCGGGGAACGGATGGATGGCTGGATGAGCACGGATCGATGACATGGAGTTGAGCGGAGATATCGCGGATTAATTGAGCTAACGCCCCGTGAGACGCGCGCGTGGGGTTTACTCTTTTACTATTTAGGAGAGGGGATGCGATGGGACGGGATCGCGCTGCATGCACGCGGTCGGCCACGAATTAACGCGCGCGTACACAGGTAGGCGGCTTCCTTCCTTTTGCGTGACGGACGTACGGGGACTCGTTGACCAAGTGCGCGTGACGATCGAAAGATGGGCAGGCGCGCGTGACGACTTCGCCAGCGAATTAACGCCAGACTTCGGGGTCCGATCGATCGATCGAAGCATGCGACCGCAACGGGTTTTTTTTTTTTGCCCCGGCTTGGTCCGATCGAAGGGAAGCAAGGGAGGGACTCGGCCGCGCAGAGGCCGCGCTGGCGAATTAACGCCACCCGCCACCATGGCGCCTCCCGTCACCTAGCTTATCTTTGCAAGGAGGAGGAGTTGGTTGTCACCTTCACGGAGCTGCGGCTGCAGCCGGCGCCCCGGCCTACTGCTGCGAGAGATATCCAACACGGCAACACCCTGTGAGCCCTCCTCTCCCCATAATACTATTCCCCAGTTAATTTCTTCCGATGCGGCTGCTCTGTATGTTCTTGTTCATGACGCCGCGTCAGGGGATGTTAAAATCGTCGTCTGCAGTACTGCATGGCGTCGGACTGCTCCAGGGACTATGACGAGGCCTGCCAGCAGATGCACATGAAATTATCTGTTTTTTTTTTTTTCAATGCTTTCTTCCGTTACTTTCTCTCTAGACATGGGCCAGCAGCCCAGCACCTTCCCATACGGCCATACCCAGTCTGCTGAATCGTCCCTTCCGCGCCTCTACCTAGGAAGTTCGCCGCCGCCGGCAACCGTCCCGGCGTCGGTTAGGAGAGACGATGCCGCTTACTACATAGAGGAGAGAACGTGCGGCAGCGGCGTCCCCATGGTCGTTCTGCTCCGAATCGGATTCCAGGTTTATCCTGCCCTACCCTTGCTATCTGCAAACCGAGCCGGTCTGGGAGTTCTATCTAGTCAGGGATTCGAAGACAAGTCGCTTCATTACCTGATTATTAATTCTGGATTCTTGTGCCGACCTTCAGATTATCGTCTCGTTCCCTTGTTGCTCCCAAACAAAATCAGAATTGAATCTCTTTACACAGATACAGCCACGGCCGGCGGATTGATTAGATTTGGAGACAATGTCTAAGCGTCATCAATCGCAACTCAACGGCGGCCGCACCGGCAAAAGGCCGCGGCTTGTGCCGAAGAAGCACCTCTATCTGGCGCTGGATGATTGGGACAAGGGCTTCAGCATCCACAAGATCGATGCCGACACCTTGCAAGACACCTGCACCGACCTGCAGGTCGGGTTCCCTGACCCTGCTGCCCTCCGGTTTGCGGCGCCAGTACATTATCTCGGCATGGGCTTCACTGCCTTTGGCAACAACATCTTCATCGCCACCAATCCGCGCTGCGGACAGACACCCACCCTTGTATACGCTACCAGGACGGCGGGACTCGCCATCGGCCCAAGCCTACCGGTTGCACTGCTTGATGGCATTGACATCTCGGTGGTTGCTGGAGATGTGCTCTATGCATTGCATTCTTGCCATGGCGGCGAGCAGCACTCCTTTGAGGCCATGTCGTGGGCACCCACCGGGAATGATGAGGAGTGGTCTCCAAGGCCAGCTATGGCTTGGTCCTGGAAAAGCTTGCCCTCCCCACCACCATTTGCCATGGATGATGAAATTACCTCCTACGCGATGCACCCGGACGGACGCACCATATTCATGTCTGCGCACGACAGGAACTATCGGCATCTTCCCAAGGGCACCTTCTCCTTTGACACCGAGCATTGTGAGTGGAAATGGTGTGGGGAATGGGTGCTGCCTTTCCAAGGCCAAGGCTACTTCGACGGCGAGCTTGACGCATGGGTCGGGCTTCACAGAGATGGGTACATTTGCTCCTGTCAAGTCGCCTCCCGCAGCAGAGCAAGTACTGTGCAGCCGGATTGGAAGATGGTCAAGGAGAAGTTGTTCCTCAAGGTCCCGGAGAGGCGAGTGCAACATACAAGGCCCACTCTCGCGTACATGGGCGACGGCAAGTTTTGCCTTGTCGAGTGCGTGCTACGTGAGGGAGTGGAGTTTAGGTGCGCCTTTGGTGACCGTGATGGTTTCCTGCTCCATATGAGCACGTTTGGCCTTAAGTATGATCACAGGGGAGAGCTGAGAACCACACGCCATCACACTAACTCCTATGTAGTGTCTAAGCATCTCGGGGGATCTTCTCCTGTGGTGTTCTGGATGTAAGCGGTGTTTTGCTTGTTTTCTTTGAACCATGTCCGAGTTATCTGGATGTAAGCTACGGTATGTGGCACTATAAAGTGAAATAAAAAGAAGTTAGTTCTCTTCGCAATTTTCTTGAACCTCAGCCCAGAGGTGATCATATGTTTCAAGAACTAAAAGTTGTACTTTTGTTGCTTGCAGTATCACCATAGTCAGGGATTAGAAAAGATATGTACTGCCATAATGCAACTAGAGTAGTGTATCCGCATTCCAGTTTTAGGCCGTGCTTCTTGATCTGCAGTGAGCAAATGTTCAAAAACAATTACAAACAACCTTAAAAGAACATGCATCTTACTGCCAGGATCACTCTGTTTGGCAACTAGCAGTCTAAGATCTGCATGTCTACATCTTATTTCAGAATTAGTGTCTAATCATCTCTCTTCTCAGGGTAGCATCGATTGATAGGTGCAATAGTTAACTAATAGTCAAATACGTTGAACGCAATAAATGTGTTATGTGACAACCTGTTTTCTCAAGATAATACCTAACTTAATACCTTTCAAGTTCATGCATAAGGAATTAGATTGGATGCAGCCCAAGCTTTCCAATATCGTCGGAGCCCCCTCCTCTTGGAACTGCCTTCAAGTAAAGAAAAACAGCTAGAAAGGACAAAGTATTCATTGTCATGTCAAGTTATTCGCATGCTATAGCAGATAAATTTAAAAATAGTAACTTCTCTATTATGGACTTGCTCATAAATTAGTTCCAAAAAACAGTAGACAGGAAGCATCCTCTCTTGCAAGTTGCAACATTCTTTCTGTATTCCTTGTTCACCATCTGAGACAATTCATTCTCCAACTGAAAGATGGATGGATTTACAGTTCCACCTAAAATATATTTGTATATTTGGGTATGCGAGATCAAATATTTGTGCTAAGAGATTAAGAGAACATGCTGGTGGTAAGATCCCTATTCCTTTAGGTACATAAGTATTTCATGTATGGAAGAATAGTATATTTAGTAGTATTTTTTGGTATGTGGAAATCCTTCCTCTATCATCCACTTTCAGTATGATGGAAAATTTAAATGGAACTGAAGACCAGGAAGCATCGTTTGTTTTTCGACAGCATCCTATTTTCGCCAGAGCCTATGTAGATGAAGCTTTTATGAGCATGAATTGCCTTTGTTATATTCTTTCTTGTCAACTTGATGTTATGTATCATCATCATCATCCGGATGGAATATCTTTTTTTTTTATATCAGATTATATTTCTTTGGGGTCTGGTTCCTTGTTCTCCATATGTACTCTGTTTTTCAGCAGATAATTTTATCGGTGCTACCAATTTACTTATGTGATCTCCGGAGACTCCTCGTCCCACGTGTGTAAAGGTGACAGTGTGTGCACCGTGTGGGTCTCTTAGGCTAGATTTCACAGAATACTTACTCATTGAATGGCATAGTGAGGTGCTTATTTATATCTCTTTAAGATTGCAGCATGTTGTATCACAATTTATCCATGTGCTACTCTAGTGATTTGTTATTAAAGTAGTTTATTCCTCCTGCATGTGTGCAAAGGTGACAGTGCGTGCACCGTGTTAGTACTTGGTTTATGCTATGATCATGATCTCTTGTAGATTATGGAGTTAACTATTGCTATGATAATATTGATGTGATCTATTCCTCCTACATATGCATGAAGGTGACGAGTGTGCATGCTATGCTAGTACTTGGTTTAGTAGCGTTGATCTATCTTACACTAAAGGTTACTTAAACATGAGCATTATTGTGGAGCTTGTTAACTCCGGCATTGAGGGTTCGTGTAATCCTACGCAATGTGTTCATCATCTAACAAAAGTGTAGAGTATGCATTTATCTATTCTGTTATGTGATCAATGTTGAGAGTGTCCACTAGTGAAAGTGTAATCCCTAGGCCTTGTTCCTAAATACTGCTGAGTTACTACTTGCTTGTTTACTACTGCTGCGTTACTACTGCTGAGTTACTACTTGCTTGTTTCTTGTTTTCTTTGCGTTACTACTGCTGCAATACCACCACCATCAACTACACGCCAAGCACTTTTCTGCACCGTTGCTACTGCTCATACTTATTCATACCACCTGTATTTCACTATCTCTTCGCCGAACTAGTGCACCTATTAGGTGTGTTGGGGACACAAGAGACTTCTTGCTTTGTGGTTGCGGGGTTGCATGAGAGGGATATCTTTGACCTCTTCCTCCCTGAGTTCGATAAACCTTGGGTATCCACTTAAGGGAAACTTGCTGCTGTTTTACAAACCTCTGCTCTTGGAGGCCCAACACTGTCTACAAGAATAGAAGCTCCCGTAGACATCAAACCTCCACGACTGCCTCGACGCGTCTCCGTCACTCTTCTCGCGCACTACGCGCTTGCGGCTACATCGACACCGGCACCCGCCCACGACATCGACCACGGCAATCCCTCGCGCGGCTCCCTCAACCAAGGCTGCAGCACCCACGCTCTCGGCTACCTCGACATCGGCATAAAGGGCTACCACCTCGCTTGCGCCTCACCAGCCTTCTCTCCAGTCCAAGCATCCGCGACGCAACTCCGTCCACGACGCTCCCGCTGTGACTGCGGGGGAGTGTCAGCCCGTTGGTTACTACCTTCGGCTTCTCTCCAGTCTGACCGTCCGCGACGCTACCGTTGTTCACGTCACTACCGCTACGACTGCGGGGGAGTGTTAGAGATATATTTGGTATATGTACGGTTTAGGTAGTCTAGGATAGAGATAGATCTTGTGTCTTGTCTTGCACTCCAAGATGATCCCTGTACGCCTATATATACTCGCCCATGAGGCTCAATAATATCATCCAACATATTCCGCCAATCTCTCTCCCTCTCTATCCTTCAACAATGAGACAAATGATAGGGTGGCTCTTTTTTCATGAGAGTATGCCAATGCAAAGAGTTCCATATCTTTACAAAAGATAGATCTTAAGTACAAGACGACTACAACTCGTTACAAACAACAACCGTAATACGAATTCCACGCCACCCTAGTCCGAAGATAGACACCACAAACATTACAACTACATGCAAAAGAGCTTATCCTAAACTGAGCAACACAATCACGTCTCTACCGACACCAGCAACTTTTGAGGCTAACAACTCCCGCTAAACTTTTCTTGTCAACACATCATCCACCCTTGATGCCTAAAGGAGACGTCAAATAGATGAAGGGACTTGGTTGGCCGCGAGAACACATTGTCTTGGACTCCCCGGCGATGATGTACATTGGGCCCGTGGAGATAAAACTTGGACGACGGCAAGCACTGGAGGAGCACAACAAAGAACCTCATAGCCGTTTCTTCAAACATGATGCTTTGAACGGAGGGGCGACGTCAAGGATACCACCATCACCCGGAGACATTAACCAAACCGAAATGAACGAGATAAGTGTCGACACATCTCCACATTGCCTCCAAGGAAGAGAACGACACCCACATGCATCGTCGTTGCCAGAACCGACCAAATATGGGCATGAATTTTGTCTGTATTGCCACACACCACCATCCCAGTCCACTGGATTGGGTCAATCATCCTTGTTGAATACACCGTCGCCGATGTACCACCTCGCCATATGGTACTCCGACACCGTGCACGGACGAGAAGACATGGTCCATCTTCCACCTCCACCCGAGACAAAACTGCAGCCTTGGACTGCCTCCGGTGTGTACCAGGGCCGCCTGCACCATGTAACGATCGTTACACCTGCTCTAAGCTAACAGCCGTGCAACTACCACATCCCTTGTGGCCTAGATCGAGCCCAGGATGGGCCCACATACGGCTTGCATCTGTGACATGGGAATACCGTATTGGATACTCGACATTGTTACCCCTAGTACGGATCTGGGAAGGAATATACAAGGCCCATGAAGATTGGAAGGAAAGCGGAGGCCAAGAACTATGTAAAATAGGCAAGTATCAGCCCATATCGGGTAAACCGACATATGCCATGTAACCGACCCGGGTGTGGACTCTGAGACCTAGCCAACTATATAAGGGCTAGGAGAAGTCACCAGGGAGGGGATTGATGCATGTAAAATGCATGCATGAATTTTGTACTTTATTGACACATATGCCCACATATTTGCAACATATATGATGTTATATCCATGTTTTATATTGATTTATGGGGATTTACAAATGATTCCCTTTATTTGGGTTATAACTCTCCAGAATATAAAAACCATGTTTTGTATATTTTTCACTTTGAGGGACATATACATAGTCGAATTGAGCTAGGATTTTGGGGATGTCAATATTTCACCACGAGAAGCATCTGGAGCGCTTGGACCTCACGAGGGAGGGCCCGAGGCCCAAAATAGCACATGTAGCACGCCTAGCAGGGGTGGGCGCGCCACCCTGTCTCTTTCCATCGTCGGTTGTCCGTTTCGCCTTATTATTTTGCCCACGGACTCTGTTTGAACTAAAAACCCCTATATATATGAGCCCCCCAGGGTTTCCTCGAAGAAAGAGTCGCCGTGAGAAAGAAACACCAAAACAAAGGCTGCAGCAGCGAAGATTGGAGGGGGGAACTCCGCCGGAACCATCATCGAAGGGATCTCCACCTTCTCCAACGTGTTCCACGTCAACACTATGATGAAGAGGGAGTAGTCCACCTCTGGACTATGAGTTTGTGGCAGTAGCTTGAACTATTTCTCTCTTGTTCTTCATAGATCTTAGTACCTGATGACCCACAAGTATAGGGGATCGCAACAGTTTTCGAGGGAAGTAAAATCCAATTTATTGATTCGACAAAAGGGAGCCAAAGAATATTTGTAAGCCTTAACAGCGGAGTTGTCAATTCAGCTGCACACGAAACAGACTTGCTCGCAAGAGTTTATCGGTAGCAACGAGTTTATAGCGATAGCGATAGTGAAATATCGGCGGCGGAGTAACAAAGACAGCAGTAGTGATTATAGTAAACAGCGAGGATTAAAATACGTAGGCACGGGGATGGATGAACGGGCGCTGCATGGATGAGAGAACTCATGTAACAATCAAGGTAGGGCATTTGCGAGATAATAATAAAACGGTATCCAAGTACTAAACAACCATAGGCATGTGTTCCATATATAGTCGTACGTGCTCGCAATGAGAAACTTGCACAACATCTTTTGTCCTACCGGCCGGTGGCAGCAGGGACTCTAGGGAATCTACTGGTAATTAAGGTACTCCTTTTAATAGAGCACCGGAGCAAAGCATTAACACTCCGTGAACACATGTGATCCTCATATCACCGCCTTCCCCTCCGGTTGTCCCAATTTCGTCACTTTGGGGCCTCGGGTTCCGGACGACAATATGTGTATACAACTTGCAGGTAAGATCATAAAACAATGAATATCATCATGAAACAATAACATGGTCAGATTTGAGATCATGGCACTCGGGCCCTAGTGACAAGCATTAAGCATAACAAGTTGCAACAATATCATAAAAGTACCAATTACGGATACTAGGCACTATGCCCTAACAATCTTATGCTATTACATGACCAATCTCATCCAATCCCTACCATCCCCTTCAGCCTACAGCGGGGAATTACTCACACATGGATGGGGGAAGCATGGGCTGGTTGATGGAGAGGCGTCGGTGGTGATGATGGCGATGATCTCCTCCAATTCCCCGTCCCGGCGGAGTGCCAGAACGGAGTTTCTGGTCCCGAGATGGAGTTTCGCGATGGCGGCGGAGTTACGGATGTCTTACGGCAATTTCGTCTAACCCCGTGCGTTTTTAGGTCGAAACCCTTAAGTAGTCCAGAGGGGGGCGTCGGAGGCTGGCCGAGGCGCCGCCACCATAGGCCGGCGCGGCCTAGGGGCCCATCGCGCCGCCCTGTGGGGTGCGCGCCTCGTGGCCCCCTCCTTCTGGTCTTCTGGCTCCGTCCCTCTTCTGTGAAAATAGGCCCATTGGAATTAATCCCGGGGATTTTCCTGAAAGTTGAGTTTCTGCACAAAAACAAGACACCGGGGCAATTCTGCTGAAAACAGCGTTAGTCCGTGTTAGTTGTATCCAAAATACACAAATTAGAGGCAAAACAATAGCAAAAGTGTTCGGGAAAGTAGATACGTTTTGGACGTATCAACTCCCCCAAGCTTAGCTTATTGCTTGTCCTCAAGCAATTCGATTAACAAGCGAGTGCGATAAAAGAACTTTCACGAACACATTTGTTCATATGATGTAAATATTCTCATGATATGGACAAGTACTTAGGCAATTCATAATAAGATACATGCAAATAAAGTCATCTAATAGCTATGTCAATCATGGAAAAGGTACCAACAAATTAATAATAAGCATCATGAATCATGTCTATGAGCAAGATTGCAATGTTCATAAAAGGATATGATAAAGTGGTATCTCGCTTGCCCGTATTTGTACAGCAAAATATAAATGCCTGGGCACCTTCGAAGTTCATGGAAAGACTGGAAGTAGAGATTATCAAAGATAAAAGCATCAAAGTTATACCACAGTTAATGACATTTTCGGACAAGCATATTGTACTAAGAATGACAGCTGTGCTCTCAAGAAGGTGCTCAAAGAAAGGATGGTGACTCAATGTAAAAGTAAAAGATTGAACCTTCGCAGAGGGAAGCAGGGATTAACATGTGCTAGAGCTTTTCATTTGTAAAACAGGAGTAAAATTATTTTGAGAGGTGTTTGTTGTTGTCAACGACTGATAGTGGGTACTCTAACTACCTCGTCAACCAGACTTCCAAGAGAGGTGATGACCCACAAGTATAGGGGATCGCAATAGTCTTCGAGGGAAGTAAAACCCAATTTATTGATTCGACACAAGGGGAGCCAAAGAATATTTGTAAGCCTTAACAGCGGAGTTGTCAATTCAGCTGCACTGGAAACGGACTTGCTCGCAAGAGTTTATCGGTAGTAACGAGTTTTATAGCAGCAGCAGTAGTGAAATATCGGCGACGGTGTAACAAAGACAGCAGTAGTGATTATAGTAAACAACAGGATTAAAATACGTAGGCACGGGGATGGATGAACGTGCGTTGCATGGATGAGAGAAACTCATGTAACAATCAAGGTAGGGCATTTGCGGATAATAATAAAACGGTATCCAAGTACTAATCAATCAATAGGCATGTGTTCCATATTTAGTCGTACGTGCTCGCAATGAGAAACTTGCACAACATCTTTTGTCCTACCAGCCGGTGGCAGCCGGGCCTCTAGGGAATCTATTGGAAATTAAGGTACTCCTTTTAATAGAGCACCGGAGCAAAGCATTAACACTCCGTGAACACATGTGATCCTCATATCACCGCCTTCCGCTTCGGTTGTCCTAATTTCTGTCACTTTGGGGCCTCGGGTTCCGGACAACAATACGCGTATACAACTTGCAGGTAAGATCATAAAGCAATGAATATCATCATGAATTGATAACATGTTCAGATCTGAGATCATGGCACTCGGGCCCTAGTGACAAGCATTAAGCATAACAAGTTGCAACAATATCATAAAAGTACCAATTACGGACACTAGGCACTATGCCCTAACAATCTTATGCTATTACATGACCAATCTCATCCAATCCCTACCATCCCCTTCAGCCTACGGCGGGGAATTACTCACACATGGATGGGGGAAACATGGCTGGTCGATGGAGAGGCATCGGTGGTGATGATGGCGATGATCTCCTCCAATTCCCGTCCGGCGGAGTGCCGAACGGAGTTTTGGTCCCGAGACGGAGTTTCGCGATGGTGGCGGCGTTACGGATGTCTTACGGCGATTTCGTCTAACTCCCGTGCGTTTTTAGGTCGAAGGCGTTAAGTAGTCGAAAAGGGGGCGTCGGAGGCTGGCCGAGGGGCCTCACCATAGGGCGGCGCGCCCCTCCTAGGCCGCGCCGGCCCATGGTGTGGGGGCCGTGGGCCCCCACGGCTTGCCCTTACGGCTCCGTGAATCTTCGGAAAAATAAGCCCTTGGGCATTAATTCGGGGATTTTCACGAAAGTTGCATTTACGCACAAAAACGAGACACCAGAGCAATTCGCTGAAAACGGCGTTAGTCCATGTTAGTTGTATCCAAAATACACAAATTAGAGGCAAAACAATAGCAAAAGTGTTCGGGAAAGTAGATACGTTTTGGACGTATCAACTCCCCCAAGCTTAGCTTATTGCTTGTCCTCAAGCAATTCGATTAACAAGCGAGTGCGATAAAAGAACTTTCACGAACACATTTGTTCATATGATGTAAATATTCTCATGACATGGACAAGTACTTAAGCAATTCATAATAAGATACATGCAAATAAAATCATCTAATAGCTATGTCAATCATGGAAAAGGTACCAACAAATTAATAATAAGCATCATGAATCATGTCTATCAGCAAGATTGCAATGTTCATAGAAGGATATGATAAAGTGGTATCTCGCTTGCCCGTATTTGTACTGACAAAACATAAATGCTCGGGCACCTTTGAAGTTCATGGAAAGAGCTGGAAGTAGAGATTATCAAAGATAAAAGCATCAAGGTTATACCACGAGTTAATCACATTTTGGGACAAGCATATTATACTAAGAATGACAGTTGTGCTCTCAAGAAGGTGCTCAAAGAAAGGATGGAGACTCAATGTAAAAGTAAAAGATTGACCCTTCGCGAGAGGGAAGCGAGGGATTAACATGTGCTAGAGCTTTTCATTTGTAAAACGAGGAGTAAAATTATTTTGAGAGGTGTTTGTTGTTGTCAACGAATGATAGTGGGTACTCTAACTACCTCGTCAACCGGACTTTCAAGAGCGGCTCCCATGAAGGACGTTATCTCTACCGGCAAGGTAAATCATCCCTCTTCTCTTTTGTTTACACACGTACTTTAGTTTTATTATGGATGACACTCCCCCAACCTTTGCTTACACAAGCCATGGCTAACCGAATCCTCGGGTGCCTTCCATCAATCACATACCATGGAGGAGTGTCTATTTGCAATTTAAGTTGCTTACCGATAAATCGGGGCAAAACATGTGAAGAGAATTATTAATGAAAGTTGATTAATTGGGGGTAGGAACCCCGTTGCCGGCTCTTTTTTCAAAATTATTGGATAAGCGGATGTGCCACTAGTCCATTATGAAAGTCTGTCAGGAGTAAATGACAAGATTGAAAGATAAACACCACATATTTCCTCATGAGCTATAAAACATCGACACAAATTGAGAAGTATTTTGAAGGTTTAAAGGTAGCACATGAGAATTTACTTGGAATGGTTTGAAATGCCATGCATAGGTATTTATGGTGGACACTCTGGAATAACTTGGTTTTCGGGGTTTGGAAGCACGAGCAGCGTTCCCGCTCAGTACAAGTGAAGGCTAGCAATAGACTGGGAAGCGACAATCAAGAGAGCAGTAACTGTCATAATCATGCTTGCGACAAAATATATTAACGGATGCATAAAAGTGATACAAGAACTCTGAGGCGAAGTAAATCATCGAGGCTTAATTGACTTTTGTTCAGTCATATGCATGTGTGAGCATGTGCCAAGTTGATTCAAGTGAATTATTCAGAGGAGGATACCACAATGTCATACCTATCTATGAATAAAGCAATGCAAACAAATATTTATGACATGCTACTCATATTAATAAATTGGAGCTAATCATGAGAGATCATGAACTACTAGACTTTCTTAAATGACATATACCTCACATGAACCAACTAAGCATGCTCACATGGATGAGTATATGTACAAAAATGAAAACAAATAGAGTTCATACCGGCCTCTCACCACAGTCGAATTGTCGTAGATCGTCATTATTGCCTTTCACTTGTGTAGCTTGAATAATATGAAATGAAAACCAAGCTCCCGCCACCGAAGACCACTGAACTCCATAATGAACTTTACAAAACCAAAGAAGAACAGCAAATATTTTTGGTGTTTTCGAATTGGAAACAAGAACAAAAGGAAACAAGCAAACAAAGCAAAATCTTTTTGGATTTTCTTATAGCAAACCAACGATAGCAAATAAAGCAAAATAAAAGCAAGAAACCAAAATAAACAAATGGTAAAGAGAAACAACAGAAATATTTTTGGTCTTTTTGTGTTTTAGGAAAGAAACAAAGCAAAAACAAGAAAATGAAAACTAAAAGAGTCACATAAACACAAAGCGACGAGAAATTCATCAAACTTGACAGCAGTACAGTAATCGATTTTTAAGAAATTCTTCCGCTGCTCAGCTCGAAAAGTGTTCAACTAATGAAAGTTAGATAACAACCTGGGGAACATGCACAAAAATTGTCTTAGCAAAATAACGTTCTGGCTTTTTTTGAGATTTTTTTTTGGTATCAGTCCAGAATCTGTTTTCAATCAACACTTCCCCAAATATCATCTCCCTCTTATTAGAAAACCACTTTAAGAAGCTAAACAAGTATGTAAAAGTATCCAGTAACTATAATATGCAAAGAATGAGTGATGCCGGTATACCCCCCCCAAGCTTAGGCTTTTGGCCTAAGTGGAGATCAATCCCATGGTGCCCATGAAGTAGCACCTCCGTAGTACGATGAAGATGGATCCTGTTCTGGGTATGTGCTGGAAGAAGCACCAGGATACGTGACGGTGTAGTCATGGGAGGGCTCGGCGTCCTCGGAGTCATGCTTCTTGGTGGAACCCATGTATCCTCAGTTGCTCATCCACCTCCTCCTTAGAGCGCGAGCCACGGTTTCCTGTGAATGCTTGAACAAACTGCGGCTGCGGCAAAGGGATTTCCCTCTCATCCCCGTCAGCAAACAACATTCTATAGACAATATTATCTAAACTAGAGTCGGTTGTAACAAATTGTTGACTCTTCATAGCAGCAACATCAAGCCTTATAGGAGTTAATTTCACATCAGTAGGGTCAAGAGGAAGATCTAGATATGCTAACATGCGTGAGGCAATAATTCCTCCAAAAATAGGCCCCTTGTTAGACAGACGGCGAGCAACAAGAGCACCAAGATGATAAGGTGTCTCTCCAGTAAGTGCAGCAACTAAGAAAGCAAGATGATAACTAGAAATATTGCTAGTGTTCTCCCTACCAAGAATGCTAGTAGCAAGATAATAAGCGAAATATTTAATGGCGGGGAGTTGAATGTTTCTTATCTTGCCGCGGCTGAATGGTGCGACAATCATCATTGGTGACTCCTCGATAGAGCTCCAGCAAATCCTTGGGATTGCTCTCGATCTTCTTTGCTTGTACCTACGAGGGCAATATCCAATGCAGTACAAAAATCCTTCAACTTCATAGTGATAGGATTACCATAGATCCTGAATGCAACTGATGGTTGATAGTGCTTGTTGTTGAACGGAAAGCTCTCAACAAATATTTTAGTAAGCATGTAGTATTGATCCCTCTCGTCCTCCATATAGGCGGTTAAGCCCACATTACCGACGAGGACCAAGAAATCATCCAGCAACCCTGCATTACTCAAAAAGTTATAACATGGAAAAGATGAAGTGTTAGGGACTCCATTGTCCTCTTCGGCTTCGAAGCTCGGTGCGATGACATCCTCATTATAGGATCGTCTAATCCGAGTGGATGACCTTGAGGGCCTCCCTGTGCTTGTCGTCTCTCTTTCAAACACTTCTCCAAAGTTATAGTTATCCATCTTCCTTTTCTGAAATTTTCAACAAACATTATAAAATTTGATTTGGTGACATATAATTGAGGGAAACTACTATAGGAACTTGCTAGAGTACTAAACATGCATCAAAACTAGTTTTTACCACTTAGAACAAGCATGCAAGCTCACTAAACATGTTACCTACAGCAGCAAAATATTCAAGATATACTCAACCAAACAAAATTCTACTTGGATAATCGGAGGAGTCACATACCGGAGAGCAAATGTGCCAAATTTCGGACGAAATCTGGGCTGAGCAAAGAGATCGAGAAATCTTGAGCTCTTGAGCGAGAAACGCGAGTGAGAGAAAGTGAGTACGAGTTTTTTCGGGAGAGAGAGTAGAATGGGAGGAAGAGATGACTTAGTGGGGCAAGGAGGGGCCCACACCACAGGGTGGCGCGCCCCCCTCCTTGGCCGCGCCGGCACATGGGGTGCAGCCCTGGGGTGCCCCACTGGTCAGCCCCAGGCACTCCCAGGTTGCTCTTCGAAAAATAAGACCAACGGTGTAATTTTTGTAAATTTTTGAAAACTTTGAAAAACGCACATTTCTGGGTGTTAACATTACTATTTTAGGACAGAAAAAGATTTTCAAACTCCTAAATAACTAAAGCATTTTGCAAAACAAGTAGTGCTACAGCAAGTAAAGCAAGTGGAGAAAGAAAGAAATGTTGTTTAGCTCTTCTATGCATATAAAATGTACTTGTTAACAAGGTTGATCAAGTCTTGCTACCAAATAAATCTTACATGACATAAGAAGAATTAAACCTCAAATCAATCATGTTACCTTGTATTGAATTGATATGGATCCAATCATAATACTTTGATATCCTTGTTTAGGCTCATATATAGGACAATCAATAGCTCCCACTTTGATGGTTTTAAAATTAGAAATTGTATTAACTCCACATACTTTATCAATCCTCTTGGGAAAATAAACAGTATGCTCCTTGTCATCAACATTGAAAGTAACTTTTCCTTTATTGCAATCAATAACAGCCCCTGCGAGTGTTAAGAAAAGGTCTCCCAAGAATAATAGACATATTATCATCTTCAGGCATTTCCAACACAACAAAATCAGTTAATATTGAGCAATTATTAGTAACTTGAACAGGAACATCCTCACATATACCAACAGGAATAGCAGTAGATTTATCAGCCATTTACAAAGATATATCAGTTGGTATCAACTTATCCAAATAGAGTCTCTTATAAAGAGAAAAAGGCATAACACTAACACCTGCTCCCAAATCACATAGAGCAGTTCTAACATAACTATTCTTGATGGAACAAGGAATAGTCGGTATACCTGGGTCGCCCAGATTCTTTGGAACTTTGCCATTGAAAGAGTAATTAGCAAGCATAGTGGAAATCTCCTCATTAGGAATTTTCCTTTTGTTAGAGACAATATCTTTCATATACTTTGAATAAGGAGGCAATTTAATAGCATCAGTCAAAGGGATTTGCAAGAACAAAGGTTTTATCCAATCACAAAATTTATTATTGTGTTCTTCTTCCTTTGATTTAAGTTTCTTAGCAGGGAAAGGCATTTGTTTTTGAACCCAAGGTTCCCTTTCATTACCATGTTTCTTAGCAATAAAATCTTCTTTAGTATACTTTTTATTTTTAGCATGCTTTTCAGGTTCATTTTCAACCTCTTCTTTATCAGAAGCATAATTCTTATCATTATCTTTATCATGTTCATTACCACTTTCAGTTTCAGCATCAGAAATAGAAATACTATTAGGATCATTAACAGGCTCAGAGGATTCTACAACAGTTTTATGTTTCTTCTTCTTTTTCTTAGAAGGAGCACTAGTTTCAGTTCGTTGAGAATCTTGTTCAACTCTTTTGGGATGCCCCTCGGGATATAGAGGATCCTGAGTAGAAACACCACCTCTAGTTGTTACTTCATAAGCATGTTTTTTCTTTAGAACTATTTTTTAACAAGTCATTTTGCACTTTAGTGAGTTGATCAATTTGAGTTTGAACCATATGAAAATGTTTAACAAGCATCTTAACATCATTGGAGGTTCTCTCCACAATACCATGCAATTCACTAATAGCTCGAGAATTTTCCATTAAATGATTCTCTACTCTCATATTAAAATTATCTTGCTTAACAATATAATTATCAAACTCATCTAAACATTGAGCAGGAGGTTTTGAGTACGGAATATCTTCTCTATCAAAGCGTTGAAGAGAGTGTACCTCGATCATGGATGAGGGGGGAGTTATCTTACATAAATCTTCAATGGGGGGTAAATTCTTCACTTCTTCGGATTTAATTCCCTTCTCTTTAAGAGATTTCTTGGCTTCCCTCATATCTTCATCATTTAATTTAATCGTACCCCTCTTCTTCAATATTGGTGTCGGGGTTGGTTCAGGTGTAGTCCAATCATCATGATTTCGGCCTATTCTAGCCAATAATTCTTCAGCGTCGTCCGGAGTTCTTTTCTGAAAACACAACCAGCACAACTATCCAGGTATGCCCTCGACTCAATGGTTAGTCCACTATAAAATATATCAAGTAAATCATGCTTTTCCAGATCATGTCCAGGCCGAGCTCTGATAAGAGAGCAAAACCTTGCCCAAGGTTCAGGCAATTTCTATCCATCTTCCTGGTCAAAACTATAAATTTTCTGCAAATCAATATGTTGAGCACTAGCAGGAAAGTATTTTCGAAAGAAAACATCAAGCAAACCACTTGGACTATCAATAGAATCAGGAGGCACACTATTATACCAAGTTTTAGCATCATCCTTTAATGAGAAAGGAAAAAATTTAGCAACAAAATAAGTACGCTTCTTAATATCATCAGAAAACAAGCTACTCAAAGTAGAAAGCTCATTCATGTGTTCTACAACACTTTCTTTTTCAGTACCACAAAAAGGTGTTTTCTCATCAATAGATATATGAGATAAATCAAGGGAAAAATCATAATCCTTATCCTTAATGTTTATAGGAGATGTGGCAAATTTAGGATCAGGAGACAGTTTATATCTAACGGCACGTTGTGCAAGAAGCTTTTTAATATTACTTGCATCAGTAGTAGCATTGCATTTATTAATAAAATCATCATCAAGTTCCACATAATCTTCATCAAAATCATCACTAGAGTATTCAACGAGACTCGGGTGAATCAACAGTGTAGCAGCATCTTCATTAGGAATTTCAGTATTTTCAATTTGTCTAGACCTAGCAATTGTAGCATCTAGAAAAGATCCTAATGAACCATCATTATCAAGCACAGCAGAAGTATCATCAAAATTATAAGAGGAATTTTCAGATTCAGCAGAAGTACCAGCATTTGAAGCTTGTGGTGGTGAAACAAGTTTACCTATCACAGATGGTGAATCAAGAGCAGCAGAGGTACTTAGAGTTGTACCTTTTCTTGTAGTGGATGGTAATATGGCGACTTTAGTATCGCGAGGTTTACCCCTGATGGAGAATTTGCAGCGAACAATATCAATCCAAGTGAACTTACAAATAAAGCTATGCTCCCAGAAAATAGTCTTGATGACCCACAAGTATAGGGGATCGCAACAGTCTTCGAGGGAAGTAAAACCCAATTTATTGATTCGACACAAGGGGAGCCAAAGAATATTTGTAAGCCTTAACAGCGGAGTTGTCAATTCAGCTCCACCTGGAAACACACTTGCTCGCAAGAGTTTATCAGTAGCAACAATTTTATAGCGATAGCGATAGTGAAATATCGGCGACGAGTAACAAAGACAGCGATAGTGATTATAGTAAACAGCAGGATTAAAATATCTGTAGGCACATGGATGGATGAACGGGCGTTGCATGGATGAGAGAACTCATGTAACAATCAAAGTAGGGCATTTGCGAGATAATAATAAAACGAGTATCCAAGTACTAAACAACCATAGGCATGTGTTCCATATATAGTCGTACGTGCTCGCAATGAGAAACTTGCACAACATCACCGGCCGGTGGCGGCCGGGCCTCTAGGGAATCTACTGGTAATTAAGGTACTCCTTTTAATAGAGCACCGGAGCAAAGCATTAACACTCCGTGAACACATGTGATCCTCATATCACCGCCTTCCCCTCCGGTTGTCCCAATTTCTGTCACTTTGGGGCCTCGGGTTACGGACAGCAATATGTGTATACAATTTGCAGGTAAGATCATAAAACAATGAATATCATCATGAAACAATAACATGTTCAGATCTGAGATCATGGCACTCGGGCCCTAGTGACAAGCATTAAGCATAACAAGTTGCAACAATATCATAAAAGTACCAATTACGGATACTAGGCACTATGCTCTAACAATCTTATGCTATTACATGACCAAACTCATCCAATCCCTACCATCCCCTTCAGCCTACAGCGGGGGAATTACTCACACATGGATGGGGGAAGCATGGTTGGTTGATGGAGAGGCGTCGGTGGTGATGATGGCGATGATCTCCTCCAATTCCCCGTCCCGGCGGAGTGCCATAACGGAGTTTCTGGTCCCGAGACGGAGATTCGCGATGGCGGCGGAGTTCTGGATGTCTTCTGGCAATTTCGTCTAACCCCCGTTCGTTTTTAGGTCGAAACCCTTAAGTAGTCCAGAGGGGGCGTCAGAGGCTGGCCGAGGCGCCGCCACCATAGGCCGGCGCGGCCCAGGGCCCACGCGCCGCCCGTGGGGTGGGCGCCTCGTCCCCCTCCTTCCGGTCTTCCGGCTCCGTCCCTCTTACGTGAAAATAGGCCCATTGGAATTAATCCCGGGGATTTTCCTGAAAGTTGAGTTTCTGCACAAAAACAAGACACCAGGGCAATTCTGCTGAAACAGCGTTAGTCCATGTTAGTTGTATCCAAAATACACAAATTAGAGGCAAAACAATAGCAAAAGTGTTCGAGAAAGTAGATACGTTTTGGACGTATCAGTACCATATGAGTTTCTCAACTTGATTATGATCATATATGTAATTCCTATGTGGTGGATCTTATTCTATGATGTTAATATATTAGATTGGAATCTATTATGTGTGAGATATATTGATAGATGCATATTATGTACCCCGTTCTTAAGTGTTTGTTCTGATCCAACTTGTATGCAAGAACATGTGTGGGGAGATGTGTGTATTAGAGGGAGTGGCATTGTTATAGTGATTGAATAGTGACACAAAATTCATGATCTATTATGGTTTCTACCTTTACCTTGATGCCTCACTAGAGATAAAGTGAATGCATGTGATATGTTTATCATGTGACAACCATGGTAATGTTGTTTAGTCAAGGTAGCATATTTGATATTCAAACATCGATCATGTCAAAATACTTAAAGATGTGCTTTGTTAATTCTTAAACAAGATTGCTTGGAGTTTCCCTTTCTTGTGGAGTATAAGAGAGATATCTTGCATCATCTCTATGTTAGGATGTGATGCCCATACGAATACTTATCAAACACATATTGAAGTTTCATTAATATTATGTCATTGATGAATTGCTACTGTTCACTATAACTTAAAAATGGACTAGACAAGTGAACCCATGAACCCTGGTCTAATTTTAATCATAAGAAACACCTTTCCAACACTTTAGTCACACTTTATATTTTCATCCATTATTAAATCCGAAAATACAAAAATACTTTCTTTGCTTAGTTACATACAAAACCTGAAAACAACTATCTCATTACTATTTTTATCTAGTTTGCTTAGTTTATTTGCATTGCATTACTTTACATACATCTTTTATTTACATTTACTAATACTAAATTCTGTTCTTAACAGCCACACGGTGGAGTTGGGGACACAAGGAAAAACTTTATTTTGCAGGATTGTGAGAAGAAGAAAAGGAGGAGATAGTTCTTAAGCTGATTCCTCGGGAGTTTGATATTAACCCTCGAGTCATCCTTGGAAAGCTTCTCTTGCTACGACACTCTACGCTTGGAGTCCCAACATTAATGATATACGTGAGCGTCATCAAGATAACGTTTTCTGACGCCGTTGCCGGGAAATTACAAGAGCATCTCATAGTGGTTGCATTGTGGTTGAAGTCCCACAAGAATTGCTAGGAAGTTTTTGTCGCCATTGCATTATGGACATCATCAACTTTATGCAAACACCCAAGCTTGGGGATGTTGCATCACTGTGAGCTCTTCTTTCTCTTTTAGATTTTGCAAAGTAATTTCCTTTTCTTGTTTTTAATATTTTTAGTCTTTTCAGTCTTCTTTAAAACACAAAATCCAGACAAGGCTAGGGTTGCTGCTGTTTGTCACTGCCGAAAGCTCGCCGGCCTAATCGCTGCAGCTCAATTAAAATTTAGCAATCGGCGAGGCGCTTAGACACGGCTGATTTGGTGCCGGTGATGCCGGCAGTCACAGTTATGGAGCATCAAAGACATGATCACACGTTCGGCAACACATTTCTCAGCCATTGAGTACTTTGCTTAGGTTAGTAATGCAGAATAGAGGTGAGAAATCATCTTTGTGCGCATGCAACCAAACGCCATATGCAACACCAAAATTTATCTTTGTTGCCAAACCAAACACGATGTTCCGTTTCTCCCTCCAAGCCAAAAAGATTTTTCTTTGTTAGCAACCAATCAATATGCACAACAAGGTTTTAGACTTGCTCACTAGAGCGTGGCTCCATGGAGAAGATCTCCCCTGATGCAGAAAAACGATACTACCAATTGTTATAGACGCGACAAGCAAATAACGAAGAACGAAAAGAAAATCTCTACGGAGCCCGTTGAAAAACCCCTCCAACACATAGGGGAAAACCACGGACGTTAGCCAGCAAAACTTCACTATATCGGGAGGTTTTTACAAACGCCGTGGGTTATCTTATAATCTGATAAATCCTAGCCGGCGGCTTACAAAAGGTATATATAGGCGGTGGCATCAATCCGCCTCGCTTCGCTCGTCAGAAGTTAGCCTTCCTTTAATATGAATTTGGACCGCAATATAACAACAACCAATCATGCCCTAAGTGTTAACATATTTTTATCCTTCACAGCCGCCTAATTATTCTTAGTCATTCAGAAATATTTACCATCATACAGAGTGATATTTTGCTAACATCAAAATTTACGGATTTCTATTTTTTCAAATATCTAGCAACCCCATAGGTTTTTTTGTTAAATGAGGAAAATATTTTCTATACATATTTATGTAGGCAATGTAAACTTAGTGTGAGACAAAACAAAACAAAACGAAAAAAACACCTGGATTACATGGGTAGAGCGAAGCAGTTAGGGCATCTCCAACGCTGCGACCAAACGGACGGCGCTGGCCGTTCGTTTTGAACCGTTTGGGTGGCCGCGCGGACACCCGGACAGCGACCCGCGTTCGCGTGTCCGTTTGGATCGCACGCTGCGCCTAGCGCGTGGACGCAGCGCAAATATGAAGAAAATCAAAAAGAAATGAAAAAATGTAAATTTAAACGGAATTTCATTAAGCATATACCCTTTTTGGGCAAATTTGTACATCGCCCTATTTTGGACAAATTTAACTACCAAAAGAAGCCCTCTATATGGGCTTTAAAATTAAAAATAAATATAAAAAAACCCTCTATTAGGGTTTGACGAGGACACGGTGGCTGCCGGTGCGCCGCCTAGTCCCTGTGGGCGTCGACGATGTCCCCGGGCGGCGAGGCGCTGTTGTGGCTCGACCGCGCCGAGGACTCCGGCCACGGAGACCATAGGGCCTCCTCCCAGGCGGAGTGCGGGTCCGGAGCCGCCCGCTGCTCCGCCGCAGCAGCCCGGAGCTGCGCCTCCTCCCTGAGGCGCTGCTCCCTCTCCTGCCAGGCGAGGCGCCTGGCCTTCTGGCACCTCTCTTCCTCCGCGCGGCGCCTGGCCTCCTACCGCATCTGCTCCTCGCGGTGGAGCCTGGCCTCCTCCTGCCGCTGTGCCCCTGCCTCCTCCGCGCGGACCTGGTCGAAGAACGCCCAGGCCTCGGCGTCCTCGGCCTGCTGCCGGGCCTCCTCCTCCATCGTGGAGGTGCGAATGGTTGCTTGGAGATGCGGCCACTTCGCCTCCTCCTCCGCCGCCGACAGCGCCAGAGCGGCGCACATGCCGGGGTCTTCTTCCGGGGACTCCGGCTTCGGCAGCAGCAGCAGCGGTGCGGGTTGTGCCATTGCCGCGCCACCGTGGGCGGCCTCGCCGATGTGGAGACCGCCGCGGTTTCGTCCGGACCGCAGCGCCGGTGGAGGACGGCGGCTACAGCTAGCCTCACCGTCGTTGGCGCCGGGAGCGAACCGTCTCTTCAGGGCCATGACGGTGGTTGCGCGTGCGTGCGGAACCGTCGAGTGGAGACTGGAGTGGGGAGTGGACTGGACAGGGATAGATCCCTCCAGTCCACATTTAATATACCGGGCGCGGTCACCGACAGATGGGCCCAAGGGAGACGAGCAGGCGAGCATCCGGACGCGAACGGACGCCGCGTGTCATCCGCGGCCACGCAAACCTAGCCCAGATTTGGGCCGGGTTTGCGTCGTCTGGACACCGCGGCCATCCGTATTTGCGGTGTGTCACCGCTTTGGGCCGCGGATTTGTCCGGTTGGACCCATCCGGACACGCGTGCGTGGGATGGGTCGTCGAGTTGGAGATGCCCTTAGTTTCACGGGATGATCCTCTCCTTTAAGCACCTACGTTTTCCATTTGTCCTTGACCTTCAGGAACAATATCATTAGCAAAGTTGATTTGTTGCTAAAATTTCTTGTATTTCAGTCCTTCTAAAGATTCTATGCAACCAGTCTTAGAGTGGATATCGAACATGCTGGAACAAAAGTATTGAACACCCATTGGGTGGATTAAGAAGTCTACACCACTAGTCTTAAGTACAGAAAATCAAAGAGCAAATGTTTGAAAATTTCTTAAGTGTTCTTGCAAATACAACTGATGATGTATGGGCGATGATATTAATTTATTATTCGATTCAATGTATTGCCAATTATCTCTAACTTAGTTGGCTCGATATTTTTACCATATGCCATCAAATATGTTTTTTCCAACTTTATTTATTTTCTACTCACCGGGAATCGCTCATCATAGGATAGGCAACACGAAAAGTAAAAGTACCGTTTATAACAATGTTTTCTGCAGCAACGCGCGGGGTATAATCTACTAAGGCAATGTTCATAATGTCCAAATGCAAGATCCCTAGACCCCTGTAGTCCTTTAGTAGACACACAGTCTCCCATTTCACCATTGTTTTTATTACCACACCAAAGAAAGTTGGACCTGATCCCTACAGGTATCCTATAAAAGGAGAGCATGATAGAGAAATGCTGGTGAGAAAGGAGTTGATCAAAGTGACCCTCCCCCCATAGCCAATATTTTCCCTTTCCAAACTCCTAATTTAGACCCCATCCTTTCTTCTGGCTGTCTCAAATCACCAAGTCTTAGTCTTTTTTCACCTACAGGCAGGCCCAAGTACCTCATTGTAAGTTCCACACATCACATGTTAGAATCTCCTCAAGAGGTGCAGAATTATCTTATCTTTTGCATGTCCAATACAGTAGGCATTGCTCTTATGAAAAAATATTTTTAAGCCTCACATCTGTTCAAACAAGCACAGAATGATTTTAATGTTCCTAGCTTGGTGTAGATAATTTTTAAATAAAAGGATGGTATCATCTACATATTGCAAGATGGATACCCCTTTATCTACAAGATCTGATGACAAGTCAGCAACCAATCCATCATCTTGTGCCCGTTGAATAAAAATTGCAAAAACATCGAAATCATATAAAAAAGAATGGGCGAGAGGAGGGTCTCCTTGCCTCAGGCCTTGATGAGTGCTGATGAAAGGGTCCATTTCTTCATTAACTATAATACCAACTTCCCCCTAGTCACCCCCACCCTAGGAATCCCTTTCATTTACATCACTTGGACTAGGAAATGCCATTTGATTTTATCAAACGCTTTCTCAAAGTCAATTTTAAAAAGCATCCTTGGTATCTTTTTTTGTGAATGCAATTTAGTACCTCATGGAGGATACACACCCCTTCCATTATGTATCTCCCTTTCAAGAAAGCAGTTTGTGTTTGACCAATTATTCCGTCAATAACAAGAGAAAATATGTTAAGAAAAACTTTGTAAAGATTTTAACCGTCACATGAGGAGACAAATCGGTATATATTTTTGAATTTTATCTGCTTTCTTCCCTACCGGAATTAGTGCAATAATCCTATAATTCATTCCGGCAATACCCAAATTACCATCATGAACATATTCCAATAATGAAAAGAGGTCATCCTTAACTAATTCCCAATTTTTCGGATAAAAATCTGCATTGAAGCCATCTGACCCTGCAGATTTGTTTGTTGCCATCCCAAAAACCGTTACCTCTAACTACCCCATGGAAAATTTCTGAACTAAGAACAACTTACTTTCCTCATTACAAATCCTACTAGCACCAGCAGGATCCAAGTGGATACTAGATGCAGTAGGTTTTCCAAAAAGGTTCTTATAGAAGTTTGTTATGTATTCGATAAGATTGGCTCGTCCTTCAACTTCCCCTTCCTCCTGATTCAACCTAATGATGTTAGTTTTCCTTTTCCTACCATTTGCTTTAGAATGGTAATATTTAGAATTACTGTCCCCATCTAGAACTCTATTTCTTTGGCTCTCTGTATCCATTTAATTTCTCCTCTTTTATTATTTTCCTAAATAGCTATTGGAAATAAACTTGAGATGGTCTTTCAATAGCATTCAAACCATTCTCTTCAGCCTTTTTTTCTTAGAAAATCTAGTTGTTCAATAAGGTCCTTCTTTTCCCTCTTGTATCCACCTTCAATATTTCTATTCCACCCTTTCAATTTTTTCATCACTCCTCTCAACCTTTCTTATCATCTATCTAAATTCGTCCTGCCTACATATGCCACAACCTTGTTAACAAATATTTGAACCAGCTCTCTCCTACCAGCAATTTTCAAAGCAAAAACTGCAGGTATGGGTCTTTGTTCCTAGTTTTGATCAACAAAGGAGTGTGATCAGAAAGTTCACAAGCAACAGTTGTCACATACACCAATGGATATTGTTCTTCCTATGTAGGAGAGACTAGAACCCTATCTAGCAATTCGAAGGTACGATCCTCGTGGTTATTGCACCACGTGAATTTCCTCCCGGTTAGCGCAATCTCCATTAGGTGACCTTGATCTGTCACTCTTCTAGTCATGTTGAAATCACCGGCAATTAGTAGGGGATATTGGGAGTCTTTGATGACATGGATCAATTCAACCAAGTATTTGGCCTTGCCATCATGTTAAGCATCCCCGTATACGATTACCAAGTTCAAGTGAAATTCTCTTTCCTAGTGTTAACTAGAAGTCTTACAGTATTCTCCCACAACTACAGTCCAAAACACCACAAGGTTGTTTATTGACACACACCAAAATCCCTCTGGATCTCCCTACGGCAGGTATGCTTTCCCAATGAAAGTCACTATCACCACACAATGACACAAGTCCTTCAAGAACTTGGGATGATATTCTTGTCTCATTGTTTCTTGCATATACCTAATAACATAATTATATATAGGAGAATTAATTAACAACTACTCCACAACGGTCCTTGACTTCTTACAAGGTTTTACACCAAGGAGCAAGGCAGACTCAAGGCCAAGTGACAACCCATCAGCCTCGATGACCTGAAATGACTCTAGATCTTGCCCGTCCGGCAGCTCCCAATCGAAATGGTACATCATGTTGGCCAGCGCAAGTTCCACGAGGCGCATCGCAAAGCCGACCCCGGGCATCCCTCCTCCTGCGCCGAACGGTATGAACTTGGTGTCCTTGCCGGTGTAGTCGATGGCCTTGCCTAGGAACCTCTCCGGACGGAACTCCTCGGCATTGTCCCACAACTCAGCATCCCCGCCGATCGCCCACGCATTGATCGGGACTGCGGTCTTTGCTGGAATATGATAGCCAAGTAGCCGGGTGTCCTGGATCGTTTCACGTTCGATGATGGTAGGCGTTAGCCGCAATCCTTCTCTAATGGCGGCGTGTAGGAGGCTCATCTTCTCCACGTCCACTTCAATGACTTCTTCATCTGTACCGCCAACAATCTGTCTCACCACCGATTGCACCTTCGCCAGTTCTCTTGGATTCTTAACAAGCTGGGCCATCGTCCATTCTATCGTCTTGTAGGTCGTGTCGACGCCTGCTAGGAACATGTCCTGCCAATACAAAGAAAGATAAGAAACTTGTGAACATGGATGGCCGAGACGCTATCTACAAATTCTGTAATTCCTGGGTGTGTGTCAACAAATTTCTTAGCCAACTACACTGATAGCTAGCCATCAAATCTATAGAGTTTTCTTATTCTTTTGTCACGTCGGTCGTCAACTCTCACATGGTTACAGTAAAAAAAAAGAACTCTCACTGTGTTTCTCACGAAAATACAACTCTACATATATGTGGGTGTCCCTGGCTTATCTCTGGACGTTCAACTTAGCTTTGAGATATGTGCAAGCAGTTTTGAATAGAAAGCTGCTTTTGTTATAGAAAACGTACCAAAATGAGTGCCTTGATGTCAATCCGGTCCAGCTTGAACCCCCGATCGCCATCGTTGAGGATCGACAGCAAGTCGTCCATGAGGTCTCGAACCTCACCGTCGCCGTCTCCTAGGCTGTTCTCGTGCTCTGTGATGGCGCCTTCGAGAATACCGTCGAGCTTAGCCGCCGTCTTCTTCACCCTTGCGTCGAGCCCCGTCGCCCAGTCCACCCACCGCAGTCGCGGGAACAGGTCACTCACGGCGAATAAATCGAGCACCTCAGTGAGCTCCTTCATCATGTCGCGGATTATCACCGGCTCCACGCCGCCGAGCTTGCTTCCGAAGGCCGCCTTCGATACCACGGTGTTGGTTAGGTTGACGGTGAGCTCGCTCACGTTGACGACTCCTCTGTCCTCCCCGGCGCCACACGCGGCACGGATCTGCTGCACGAACCCCGCGACTTCCTGCAGCCGTAGCGCGCGGAAGGAGTCGACTCGCTTGGTGCTGAGGAGGTGCACGACGGCGATGCGCCGTGACTGGCGCCACTGGTCGCCGTAGGGGCTGAAGGCGATGTCCCGGCAGCCATAGAGCGTGCCGAGGGCGGTGTAGTGCGGTGGCCGGCTGCAGAAGACGTGGTCCTGGGTCTTGAACACGGCCTCTGCCACGGACGCCGAGGAGACCACGATTGCCGGCACGGAGCCGAGGCGGAGGAAGAAGAGGGGGCCGTGGCGCTGCGCGAGAACCTCCAGCGTCCGGTGGTGGTGGCCGCCGCGGAGCTGGTGCAGGTTGCCGATGATGGGCAGCGACCGAGGCGACGGCGGGAGGCCGTTCTTGCGGCCTGACCAGAAGCTTATGACGACGACGAGGCAGGACACCAGGAAGGCCAGAGAGAGGATTATGGTCGAGTCGAACTCAAGAGGAGCCATAGCGAACGTTGTGGATAGCTCTGCAACTGCAAGTGCCGCAGAAGTGCAGAACTCATAGCTGAGAGCGACGCTTATAGAAGGAAGCTTCATGGAAGTTTCGTTCTACTCTGCTATTGGAGGAAAAAGCTTTACCGCCGCCATCTGGAATGAACGTACTCACACTCGCGTTCGCACTGGTCGCAGCAGATCACAGTGTTGTCGGTGAAGTCGTCGGGGGCGGGCTCGAACTCGCCAGAGTCGCACCTGCAGGGCGGGCAGAACCATTCCCCCTGCGGGGTGGCATCAATGTTTGGAGATTTGCTTCCCGCGGGAAGCGCGCGGCGCCCACCTCCTCCTTCTGCGCGACATGGGCCGCTTCGATGGATTTAATGCGTGCGGGATTTGAGTCGCGGCGTCGGAGGGATTGACTAGAGTCCGGTGCGTGCGGGCGGGTTTTGCTCGCTTGATTGAGTCGAGTCCTTGGGAACGCGCACGATTTTCCCCAAGATGATTTATGACTGCCTGCCGCATGATTTTGCTGGAACCTCCTTTTTTTTCCCTAATAATTTCCTTTGCTCGCCTCGGATTCTACACCACGCCGTCTCCAATGATTGACCCTTTGCACGCTCGATGCTTCCTTTCTTCTTCTTCGCCGTCTCGAAACAAGAAAAGCAGAGATCTACATCTGCTCGAGGCACCTAATTAATCCTTGTACTACTACTAGTATTACCGAGACCTCCCAGTGCAGTGCATGACTGACTGCTGCCGTTCAGTATCTTCTACACACAAAAGCAAATTTAAGTTCCTTTAGGGTCACCAAATAGACCATCTCCACCGGCGATCCCAAATAGACGCCAGCAGGGGCGCTGACAGAGCATCCTCTATTTAGAGATGTTGCTCCCACACCGGCGCGCCCAATACGACTGCCCAGATAGATTTAGAAAGTTAAATTCAAATTTTGAAAACGATATTCATATGAAGTTCGAACGAAATTTGTACAATTTAACGCGAATTCAAACTAAAAAAAACATCTAGCAGCGCGCTGGGAGTCGAAGGCGCTGAAGTCCAGGTCGTCGTCGCCGTCGTCGCTCGCTGGATGCCCCGAAGGACCAGCTGTCATCCTCGTCGGCCTTCTCCTCCTTTGGCGTCGGCAGCTCCGATGGTCTGGCGAGGTCGACGTAGTTGACGCCGCGGTCCCTAGGGGACCACACCGCCGCCTGCCGCGGGTCCAACGTAATGTGCCGGTAGTCTTCGTCGACGGAGCGGCCGACCATGAACTGTAGGGCGAGGAACTCCTCCTCGTTGTCGTCGCCGTCGCCACGGAGGGTCGCATGCGCCTCGGCCTCCTTCTCCCACCATTTCTTTTTCACCGACGAAGGTGGTGACGAGCCCACGGCGTCCTCCTCCTTGACGCGGGGGCGGCGACCCCGTCATCCGACGGGCCGGAGCAGAGGACGCGTCAAGCGCCGTGTACTCTCACTGACAAGACACCCCACCCGCGAAAACCGTCGTTCCACGAGGCGCCGGTGCGCCTGATTCGCGCCTTTGGCCAAGGGACCGGCACGAAGCTACCGACACTTCTATAGGGTTCGAAAACTAGCCGACGCCGTTTGGGCGCGCCGGTGTGAGCCCATTTTCACTCCCGGCCCAAATCGCTAACGAGGCCGCTATGGAGGACGCCGGTGGAGATGCTCTTACTCCACAATAAAGAAACAAGAAAACCCAACACTAACCGGCTGACTGGGACCGCTTTATAAAAAACACAAATGTAGCACCAAAAATCGAACAATCTGCTAGCCTTTGCAGACAACACGCACACACTGCATAAAATGGCATGACAGCAACTGTTTTGAGCGCGACAATAGAAAGAATTTCGACCTTTCGGTGCAATTGTCCATGAGTTCCTAGACGCCGGCGACCAGGTCGCCGTGATGGGCCTTGCGGGCGAGCAGCTTCATCTCATGCACACCAAGTAGACGAGTCCAACCCAGCCTCATCATTACAAATTTGAAAATGTGGAGCAACACATATCAGTACAATTCGAAAATCCTTAATATCATGTACGGTAAATTACCCATGAACCTTAGTCATTACCAGACCATAATCAGCAGGAACACAAGAAGCTACTGTACAAGTTTTGTACAGCCCAAACAATCGTCATGCCATCACAATGATGATAAATCCAGAAAACCATAAGTCTCGTGGAAAAATATATATAAAAAAAACTAACAAATATATCACTCTAATACGTCAACGAGAAGTGCCAAAGTGGTCTCTACCAACTACGACATTCTTCCCCTCAATACATGCAAAGAAGAAGTATCAAAACATGGGGAAAGGTACAAAATAAAATGTGCATCTCAACAATCAAATAATCTCAAAGATGAATACACATACTTTCCCAAGGAAACTGGTTCATGTCCATTTCAAAATGTAGAAACAAATCTGGAGAATAAATGCCCCGGTTGAATTTCTCAGCGTGGATAATCCTTCAAGTAACGCAAGACACTACTATTCATTTACTCGCACAAGAATCTGGAGAATCCAAACCAGCTATGAGCATGTACAGATGCTACACCATCATCTATATACACAAGACTAAGAAATCGCATAAATGAGGAACCAGAATCTTACATAACTACATCGAGTCCAACACGAAACCAACCGCTGTCGCCGGTTTGTCCTCCCCGTCAGTTATCCTTCAGCAAGAACAAAGCATGGTGGTCAGCCCAACAAAAAGCAAACACTGGTTTTACTCCAGAAAATCAGCAAGTCATCTACGGAAAAGAGCTAAAACATGACACTTTGGACATCTACTTCAGATCAGCAACTTCAATCAGTAAGCCAACCTAACGAAGCCCAGACTAGAAACACATTTCTTCCTACGTAAAGCATCAGCAATCTAGCCAACACTCTGCCCACAGCCCAGCCGAGACAAAACCCACCATAAATAAACCCAAAAACCAGCAGTAACCTGCTGATTGGGACCTCTTTTCAAAACACAAATGAAGCATCAAAATCGAACAATCTGCTCGCATTTGGAGACAACACGCAGCACAAAACTGTATAGAATGCCATGGCATCAACCGATTTGAGCGCGACAAAAGAAAGAATTTCAACCTTTCGGTGCCAATGTCGACGAGTTCCTAGAAGCCAGCGACTACGTCGCCACGGTGTGCCTAGCCTCATCCCCGTCGCGAGCAGCTTCACCTCATGCACACCGTCGCGTCCAACCTAGCCTCATCCCCTGAAAGAGGAGTGCCGAAGTGGGCTCTACCAACTTCGACAGTCTTCCCCTGAATACATGCAAGAAAAACATGAAATGTTACAAAATAAAATGTGTCTCTCAACAATCAAATAAACTCAAAGATGAATACACAAATTATGCCAACTAACATGGTCCATTCTCGAAATGCAAAAAGAAGGTTGCTGCCCTTTAATTAAAGTTGAGCATGGCATCTTCAATTTGCAGGCTACAACTTCTCTTGGTCTTTTTTCCTTAGGAATCCCATGACCAGCTAATTTGCATCACGGAAATGAAAACAGATTCGCATATGTTGCTGGCAGTAGCAATGTAGCATGAATCTAAAATGCCAATCCAGGAAATTTATCTCTCTCTGAAATGATGTTCACTCGTCCCTTTCATCATGCATACATAATGATTCAGTGGACTCTAATGCAGGCCTAATTATGATTAAGCCGCGGCTGCTAACTAAGCCTAACACCGACATGACTCTAATTAAGAATAGTGCTAAAGAGGACTCTAATGGAGGCATAACATAGAAGAACAAAGCCCAAAAAAAATCGACCTTTGGATGCGCCATAGTCCTGAACGAGGGCAGCGTCGAGGTAGCACCGGCCGGTGGTGCTTGGGGACGACCACCTGGACGAGGAGGACGCCTCCTGCAGAGACGCCGGCCGTCGAGAACCTCAGCGGCGGAGGACTCCCGTGAGCGAGGGCGGCCCGGGCGGAGAACACCCAACACCACCGCCGTTACCTTACCCCCCTCCAAGGAAACGCCCTCCTTGCAGCGTGTCGCGGCCGGCGGTCGACAGTTGCTCGGGCCGCCTCTGCCGGCGTATCCTGCTGGCCGGCGACACATCCACGGCGTGGAGCACCACCCAACAAACCTTCGCCAAGCTGCGGGACCCGGTCCGGCCAGTTCGATGGATCCGCGCGCATGGATGCACGCGGGCGCCAGCGAGCCATTCGGCCGCGTCGCCATGGTCTGAGCGGCGACGTCGGCGAGTCTTGGGCGACGCCTGTCGATCTGATGCGGGGGGCTCGGGAGCTTCCGGAACTGGGTCACAGGGAGTTGGGTACGGCGGATGGGAGGAGGTCTGGGGCAGGGGGGGAAGACGGGGCGGCGCCGTGGCCGGCGAAGGGAGGAGCGGCGGCCACCATAGAAGTTAGTTTGGGTGGGTGAGGGAATCGAGTCGGGGGAGAGGAGAATGGGTGGCGTTTGGTCTGGTTATTATTTTTAGTAGGCCTTCTTTTTTTCTTTCCTTCTTTTATTGTTTCTCATTTATTAGTAGGTTTTTTATTTTCTTCCGCGGTTATGGCTGCTCCCGCTCATTTCCTTGATTTTTTGGTTTGCATTTGAGCATTCATGGGATAAGTCATCATGTACACGCAACATACATGGTGCATTTGAGCATTCACGTAATCACACCACGCCTCCCAACATAAATTGTCCTAAGAGCAGCTCCAACAGGCGCGGCAAAACCCGCACGCGCAAAAAAAAAATCGCATGTTTGGCGCGCGCGGGCGCCCGTACGAACCTCCAGCGGACGCGCAAAAAATGGGCGCGTCCGCGCTTTTGCGCTATCCCGCGGGGAAAGTTGGCGCTCCGGCTGGCGCGCGCGCTATAAAACGCCACGCGGGAGCGAAGCCAACCGCCTGGAAAGTTCAGTTTCTCCTCCGTGTGTCGCTTCTCCTCCGCCTCTCGCCGCTCTGCCTGCCACACCGCGCCCGCGCCGACGCTCTGTCTCCGACGACAATGCCTCCGCACCGCCGCTCCTCCTCCGGCTACCGCGGTGTTCGTGCGCAGCCGAGCGGACGCTCCGACGCCGAGATCCGCTCCGGCGAGGAGCGCATCCGCCTCGGCACCTTCGACACGGCGAACGAGGCGGCGCGCGCCTATGACGCCGTCGCCTGGCGCCTCGGCTGCCCCCGCCGGCACATGAATTTCGACGACGTTTGGACGCGCGAGAAGGCGGAGATGCTCGCGCCGCCATCACCGGCCGTCACGAGCGAGCAGCAGCGGCGCAACCGCGAGCTCGAGCAGCGCTTACGCATCGCGGAGCAGGACGAGTGCCTCCGCCTCGAGTGGGCGTGCGCGTTCCCGGAGGACGTCGCCGCGATGGAGGCGTTCTACGCGCAGAAGAAGGAGCAGAAGGCGAAGGCGGCGAAGAAGAAGAAGAAGAAGAAGAAGAAGAAGAAGGCCGACCGCGAGAAGCGCCGGACTGAGTCGGCGGCGAGAAAGGCGGAGAGGGCGGAGGGCGAGGAGGGCGGAGGAGAAGAAGAGAGGCGCCGGGCCGTCGACGAACATCCCCTCCTCCTCTTTTATTGTTTCTCATTTAGTAGGTTTTTTATTTTCTTCCGCGGTTATGGCTGCTCCCGCTCATTTCCTTGATTTTTTTTGTTTGCCGCTCGCATCCGTATATAGCGCACGCATTTACCTGTGGTTTTTCCACAGATACTCACAAGCTCGTACATGCATGGAGAGGTTACGGGTTAAGTCATGATCACGTACACGCAGCATACATGGTGCATTTGAGCATTCACGTAATCACGCCACGCCTCGCCTCCGGCCATCCGGTTGGCACGACTCTGCCACTATCAAGATTGGCACGACTCTGCCACTATCAAGATTGGTGTCATCGTCGACAACATGCTTCAGCAATCGTGCGAGCCCAAGGTTGAAAAGATCCACGTCGACAACCGGTCTGAGATCCCGAGATACTTGACGATGCTCAATCTCGATGCAGAAGAATCACAACTACTCCACCAAGGAGAAATTGTCCTAAGGCTCGAACAAGGAGGTCAACCGGGAGGGATTCCTAACCTTCATGCAGAAGCATCACAACCACCATGCCAACATTTTTCGGCCCCACCATGACATCCAACAAAGAAGAGACGAATCAAAAAAAAAAAAAAAAGATCGTGAAAAGTAGGAGTCACATACACTTCGGGGAGCTTTCCAACGCTTCGGGGATGACCGAAACTCGTATGTACAAGTTAAGGCTCGTGAAAATAACACTAACGGATAGAACTTCGGAAACTCGCAATCCTAGCACGTCACTACCACGACGAGACATCACATGAAATGATGGGTAATAGCTTTATGTGGAAAAAAACTGATAAAACGCAACGATGAGACGTCACATGAAATGACATGTTTTATGCAATTATTGCGTGCATGAGAGTGTTTTATATAAGAGTGGTATAGAGAATAAAAGACAATACACACCTTTTGAAGTTGCACTTGCTTGGCAAACATAAATACAATAGCGCATGCTTCCCAAGCATGACTATAGTGCAAAAAGGTCTTCGACCTAATGCGAAACTTCCACTTGGAGGCAACTGACTCATTTTTCTTAGAACTTGGCGTAATTTTTATTTGGTTTTGTTCATATGATATATTCTAACACGAATAAGGATAAAAGTCACATGGAATGCCCACGTCCGACGAGAAGCTAGGGTGTAAACCGTGCGGGATCTGCGTGAGGAGGGGGGGGGTACCGCAGAAAGATTTTAGACTTATATAGTGTGAAACTCCCAACCAATTCAACTGACCCAACTTCTAACACGCATATGGTCCTACAAGCCATGGTACACTTCACATGGTACTACAAGCTCCAGTCCAGGACGGGGCCGCGGTCTGCCCATTCGCCGTCGTTGTACCCCTCCTAGGAGAGGTACTCAACCACCTTCATATCCACCTCCGATGGTGGTGGAAATGGCTTCCGCTCCTTCACATTGCGACAATGGAAGGAGAAACGGCCTTGAGGAGGTGACAACTCCTTCTTGACAGGACGGAATATGATGCCGCTCCCATATTGGCGTTGTGGTGACTGGTGACGCTGACTCATTCTTGACGGGGCGGCGAACCTAGCTCCAGCTTGATCGGACGGAATCTCTCGCGCGACGAAGAAGACAAGCGCAATGTCGCTGGTGCTGCCGCACGCATCCTTGAGTGGCGGGCGGGCGGTGATTCCGTTATGTAGTGCGGCCATTATGGCATCTTCTACAAGGTCTATCCGGGGATGTAGCCGAGCATCGACGATGCGGGCACTCCACCAGTCACAGCCACCGTAGAAGTTGTTGGGGCTACCATACATGCCTTAGGTGGCGATGATGGGTTATGAGGCGAGTACAATGACAAGTTGTTAGCTGAGATGGTACTCGCCATTTACTTCGATGTCGGGGGACACACCATCTTGCTTGGCAATCTATCATGTCAAGGAGACTGAAGGAGCCAACCGCTTTGACTGTGGGCTTTATCCCTGTCAGGCCAACCCCACGTGACTTTTCACATGCGGCAAACATTCCCGGCACCACCCGTTCGACCCCCTCTCCACGGAGATGCGGGCCGGTTTATCGGGCCGCTCCAAGTGCCGGCACGCTTTGAGTGGCGCCAGTGGTAGCCGATTTTGGGTATGATCCCCCAAACTTCTACTTCTACGTTCTGGTCGTATTTCAATAAATTTCCGAGAAGGGTGGCTCATGTGCTTACCATCAGAATTAGATGGGAATCTTGATATATGTGCCCACTTTTGAAGATTGTCTTCAAGAACAAGTTACCGAGAAGGGTGGCTCATGTGATAATGGATGCGTGTCTATACATAACTGGCGGCTACCATGTGCCAAAGGATCCCAAGCTTGGCTTTCCATGTGTATATGTCCCAAACAAACGTAAAAAAATGAAAAATTACATTGGTGGAACCTCGCGCGGAGAAATCTAGGGAGTTAGACCCGACGGGGCACACATACCGCTATTTTGGGGAGAGGAGGGGGAGAATGACCGCCTGAGCACCGGAACCCCACCAAATCTTGCATGTGGATCTATGCTATGTGTGAAAGTGTGGTGTAAGGTGTAATGGTGCAAAAATATCCCCCCTAAACCCTAAACTAGGGAGGCTTCGAGTAATGCAACTGCAGCTGCTGACACGGGAGCTGCAAAACCCTAAATCCTAAACCCTAACCTAAACCCTAACCCTAACCCTAAATCATAACCCTAACCCTAAACCCTAACCCTAACCCTAACCCTAAATCCTAACCCTAAACCTAAACCCTAAACCTAACCCGAACCAGTAGATCAAGGCAGCTCATGTGATAATGGCTAGCTGCGGGTATGCCGGAGGCTACCATGTGCCAAAGGGTCCCAAGCTTGGTTTTCCATGTGTATATGTCCTAAAAAAACTAAAACAATGAAAAAGCACATTGGTGGAACCTCGCGCGGATAAATCTAGGGGGTAGACCCGTTGGGGCACACATACCGCGGTTTTTTAGGGAGGAGGGGAGAATGACCGTCGGAGTACCGGAACCCCACAAAATCTTGCATGTGGAACTATGATATGTGTGAAAGTGTGGTGAAAGGTGTAATGGTGCAAAAAAATAGCTCCCCGGTGAGACCTTTCTCACATTTGGGCGATAACACTTAGCAGATTTTTCGAAACGCAGATTGCTCCGAAACCCTGATTTTATATGTGGGGGAATGAAGATGGAGAGTACTTTCGTATTGCAAATAGTATGGGTATATACACATTGTCTTAAGTAACACTAATAAATAGTCATCAAAAAGTAAAACTAATTTAAAAAATATAAATATTAGATGAAATAAAATAGAAAGGAAAAACAAAGGAAAATGCCATATGGCGCACGACAAATGGCGAGGCACGGCAATGCCCATAGCCTTTACCGTGCATCGATTCTTTGCCGTGGGCTCTGTTGGTCCATTGCCGTGCGTCCCAGGTCAGCGCACGGCAAAAGGCGAGGCACGACAATGCCCAGAGCCTCTGTCGTGCACCAAGTCTTTGCCGTGGGCTCTGTTGGTCCATTGTCGTGCAACTTTCTTTGTCGTGCGTTCTCTTCTGTCGTTGCCGTGATTCGTGTCTTTGACGTGCGCTTGTTTCTATCTTTGTCGTAGCCAATATCTTTGCCGTGCGTTTTTCTCCGTACGCACGCAAAGAGTTCTTTGCCGCGCGGAAGCACACGGTAAAGATAGGCTGCACATCAGCCCCTGTTTTTCCGGTAGTGCCTAGCAGTGCATGCATGGACATGAGGGTGCTCCTTTTGCGTGACAACCATTTGGTATCCAAAAATCCGCTCTTTATGGCTCTTAATTATTACATTAATGCTCTAAAATCTAGTATGGGAAACTACGGATGCATGCCCCATTAACAGAGCTGATTGGGGCACGAGAAAAGGAAATGTGATTAAAGCCTCATTAACGTGGCAGGGGAAGCGTTTGGAGGAATTACGTACTAGTATTATGATACCAGGAGTCGATACGGTGGAGTCTTTGGGCTACAGCCAAAATGAGATTGCAAGGGTGAAGAAGTTCACGCAGAAATTACCTCGCCGCCTCCCACCCACCAAATCCCCTCCGCCTCCCCGTGATTCCCCACACATCCTCCAAAGTCCAAACCCTAGAGGCCGGCGTCGAGAACCCACACCCGCCACCATGGCGCCTCCCATCACTCCCTGCCATGATGTAGAAGTCGTGTGCGACGGCACAACAACCGCACAAGCAGCAGCATCATCCGGCGCTGGAGGATCAGGACCTCCTCCACGGCTTCGTGGACCTCGCTGCAGAGTGCAGAGACGCAAGGAGGAGTTGGTTGTCACCTTCACGGAGCTGCGGCTGCCGCCGGCGCCCCGGCCTACTGCTGCGAGAGATATCCAACACGGCAACACCCTGTGAGCCCTCCTCTCCCCAGAATACTATTCCCCAGTTAATTTCTTCCGATGCGGCTGCTCTGTATGTTCTTGTTCATGACGCCGCGTCAGGGGATGTTAAAATCGTCGTCTGCAGTACTGCAGGGCGTCGGACTGCTCCAGGGACTATGACGAGGCCTGCCAGCAGATGCACATGTCCTAGCCCCGCCATGAAATTCCCGACGATAGCCTAGCAGGCTACTCGACCCTATTCAGGACAGGATCCTAATTTACAAGGTTTTGTGCTCCTACGTGGTTACTATTTCAGCTCAGAATTGATGGTGTACTCGTCCGTGCTCTTTTTGCTTGTTAGCTTGTGTTCTTGCAAAACCCATCCTGGACATCTACTTTAGTGGATGTGGCTGCAGGTTTATGTGGACATAACCACCACCATGCCACACAAGGGGAAGGCCTGCATCAGGGAACAACTCTACGGTAAAATCTCTTGTACTACCATTCCTTAGAGAGCTCAACCGAATGAATGGGTGTTTGGACTTTGGACTTGATAATTGTGTATTGACAGACAGGTGCTTAGTTTTTGAACTTCAGAATTGATGGATATACTAACCGAAACTGTTGTCACAACTGCACAACGGGAATCAGCGAAGACGACAACCAAGGGCAGAAGGAAGATGGCGATGTGCAAGGAGAGGTACAAGAGGAGAGACGTGGAGGGGACACAAAGAGGCTGGCCTCTGAGATAAGTGGGAGATCGAATGGGAGTGTGGGATCTACATGGAGCTAAACATCAAGGTTGTGCATCAAGTGCTACTGTCAATGGTCAGAACTGTATCCTCTGTCGTATTTTTTTTTAAAATTCTGAATGCCTTGTTCAATCAGAGAATTTTTATTTCTCTATGCATTGTTCAACCAGAGCAAGACAAGTTATCTTCAATGCAAGTTCAAAATGTAGCTTTGTTAGGACTTCGTTTTGGTGTTACTAAGTGAAATGTTTTGGTACAAAGGCCTATGCACTACGTAAGCTAGTGTCAAGCACTTTACCTGATTATTAATACATCGAAGCTCTTCAAATGTGTGACAACCTCTGCAATTACTTGTAAGTTTTTTTCTCCAGAAAAGCCTCCCCACCCCATTCCATTTCATTAATGCAACCGAAAGTAGCATCATCCAGCTTCTATCAATTTGACACCAGCCGAGACACCTCAACGAACACCAAACAAAACAAGCTACAGACAAATGCATAAGGCATGAACCAAAACAGAACAGAGACCACTATCACCTACTCAACTAGTGTTCCACGGTTACCACCAAGCAATCCACATTAGCTCCCCTAGAGTTCTCTCCAGGATCAGCAGATTTCTCTCCAGGAAGATTGAGATTACTTATCAGTTTTGTTGTAAGGGCTACACATTAAGTAAAGCTAGTGCCACCAGTGGAGCCTTTTTATTGAAATTTGATAGAGATGTGCACTAACCTAGTGTCACCTTTTTTATTTATTGTACCCCATGGATGTAGTGAGGCTCTGTAAATATGCCGCAACCCCTGCATTTGCTTACCATTTTTATGCTTGATTCGAGTACATGGCCTGATCCTCCTTGCAACCTACTGTCAATGGGCATCAGAAACTTAGAAAGTTCAGTTCCTTCTCAATAAAGTAGAAGATTAGTTCACTATGTACAGGTAGTTACCTTTAGGAGATTTTGAACTGTAAAAAATAATACGATTTTAGCTTCTGCCAGGATAACAAAATGTTTATTGGGTACTTTTTTATTAAGTGCATGCCCAGAAGCAATGCACACAACTACTTATCAATTGGTAGTTCCTAAAAAAAAACTTTTTCAATTTCTTTTTAGAAGCTGAACCCACTGAATATGTTCATAAATTTTCAAATAGAAGAGTGTTATCTGCTACGTGAGCAATTATAATTTAACTGAACTACGCTACAAAGATATTTTTCCAATAATTGAACCATGTTTTGTCCTGATTGGTTGCAGGCGCTCGAGGTCGCAATCCTGCCCCTAGTGCCGTGACAACTTCAAAAGAGTCAACTCCGGTGACCTGTTGATGCTTACCAATCACCGTAAAGCGGTCGACATGATGACAAATACTAGGAATAACATCTTCGACACATGTTATTCTCATGTAAAATAACTTGAGCCGATGACAAAGTTATGACTTGCTTGCAATTCTTTTTCTAGTATCGTTGACACATGGCTTATTTATTTATGCAGAGGATGTTCCTCGTCCTAGGATGTGGCTGCCCATGGATAAGCTTGTGGACTTTAACCGAGAGTCCTTGTGAGCCTTGACCGAGGTGTGGCAGAGTCGTGCCCAATATCTGTAAATGCTTGTATAGATTTATAATTTTCTTGGAGATTTATACTCTTGGAGGAGTAAAAAAATTAGAACAGCTGTATGTACATCGATATGGTGTTTCTATGTTGTGGTAGTGTTAGGGCTTTAGTTGCTCATGTTAGATTGGATTGGTGCCGACTTTGGTGGGGGGTAATTAGGTATCAAGTGGCTAGTTTTTTTTTGATTGTTTGTATGCTTCCAATTGCTTATGTGCTATACCTATATCCATGCAAGTTTTTCTTTGGCAAATGACATATTTACTTTACCTTTGATGATTTGTATTATTTTAATATAAGTGTGTCCGGAATTATCAAAACTTGGGGACCCCTGTATGTATGTTGTTGAACTAATGTTTATGTTTTGTATGCTTTATTTACATGGTTTAATTTTTTGGGGGTGCTAGTGCTCATTTTTACTAAGAACGTGATGGACTTATTTCTTAAATATTGCATGACTATCCCTCAAGTGAGATCGAGAATCGAGTTTGTCGGTGACGCCCGCAGCCAGCGGGCTACGCCGCATGAATGGCGGCAGGGAGGCAAGGAGGAAGAGACGGTGGATTGGTGGTCGTGTGATCAAGGCTATGACCACCTCTCCGAGAGGCTGCCGATTGCAATATCTCTGAGCTCCTGCTGCTGTCGGCCACGTATCTGAGATCCTGCTGCCGGCGGCACATCTCCGAGCTCATGTTGCGCAACAAGCTCCTGCTGGTGAGCTCTCTAAGCCGTCTCTGCCCAACAAGCTCCTGCCAGTAAGCTCTCCCATCCTCCAGCTTATACTTGGAAAACAATGTTTCCTTTTCCCTATTGGGATGTGCGCACATATGCAAGGATACTTGTTTCATTTGGCAGCATGCAGTTTATAGATAGATATTTTTGAATTGTTCTAGCTGGTACTAACCACCGTATCTTGTAATGTTGATTATATAAATATTGGTTTCTCCTCCCCGTTCCAGATCCAGAACCACCCAGTAGGCAAGAATTGGGAGTCTTATTCGGTTCATTTGTTTGTGTGGGTATATGGAGTCAAAGGAACGGCAACATTGACATGGTACGTGCATGTTCGGAAGAAGGAAATATTATGCAACAATGCATTAACGAGAAACTCTGTTTGTTTGATTTCCTTCCTGCCATCTCTCTTACCTTGTTTTGATGTTGATTATGTGACATGTCTTATAAATAAATATGGGGTTTCCCCCGACCACATGTTTTTTTTGGTAGTGTCAGCCACATGTATTAACTTGTATTGGGGACATAAACTTGTTTTCTCTGGTTGATTATTCGTCTCAAATGGTTGGGTACCATATTTCTATTTTATTGAATATTGCATTCTGCAACTATGGGTACAATAGCTATGTTATTTTTTTCGAGAAAACACAAAGGAATCTTTGCGTTTCATTTTATTGGAAAGGTAGAGTTTGCTACATGCCTCCTAGGAAGTATAGTTCATTGAATCTTATTTGTGCAGTGGTTATCACAAGGTGAATTTACAAGTTGATAGTATAATAGTACAAGTTGATAGTATAACGATTACTAAGTAGTTATTTGTCAAGTGGTTATCACAAATGGGATATGTTCAGAATCTTATTATTGGAAGCGAAGTTGATCATGCAATCATCTATATCAGTTCATCCAATTTTTTTAGGATATGGCTATTTCTTATTACTCAATCTTTTTATTTAGCTGCTATGTCATCAGTGCAAATTAACATGATGTTGTTGTACGTGATGTTTTTGTTGTGCTAAATTCGGGTGATTTCTTTCACACATCCCATAGACTCTTCAGAAATTTCGCAGCTCCTGCAATGGAACCGGAGTCGCCACTAGGATGACCACCACGAGAGCTAGAGGCACCACTGGTATAGTGAGGTTCATGGCAGTTATTGTTCCTTCCCTCGGATCTAGGCATCATCTCAGGAACATCAAGATATTGACCACTGAGAGACATGGTGATCAATTGCATATTGGCGCGCTGTCCGCGAGGAATCTCATCTTCAAGCATAATATGATTGATGAGGCGTTGAATGTACTGGTAATAGTTTGGAGTCATGCGCTTCTCAACTGACCTCTTCAACTCCTTGAAGATAAATTCATAACCAATTTATCTTCCTCAAGTTATCTGGGCGACAATAGTACAACAAGTTGATGTGATAGTAGAGGCATCTAGCTTCATCCCCCGACTTTTGAATGAGGTTCTCCCGGAAGAGCTTAGCCAAGTAATAGTACATGCCAGAAATACTCGGAGGGTCATGACGAGGCTTAGGAGGATAAGCAAAAGCAATCTAACCAATGACCATAGGAGACTCAGAATGAATCTTGAAACCTTTGGCCCTGCCCCAACTGACAAGGTATTAACTTGTCAATGCCTACGGGTTATAGGCTAGGGTTTAGTTAGAAGTAGAGGGCAAGTAGATCTCGAAGGTTTTAGCCGAAAAGTACTCGACGATTATGAAAACTAGGGTTTGTGAACAATGATTCGATGATCTCCTCGTCCCTCGACTCCCCCTTTATATAAGAGGTGGAGCCGAGGGTTTCGTTTTGTACAAGTTACAGAGTCCGGGACGGTTTCTAACTTATCCCGCCAGATTACAAACAACACTTCTTATTACAATTCTACTTTCCTTAATATATCGTGGACTCCCGAATCTTCTTATTCTTCGGGTAGTGGGCCTTCATTAAACCCCGGGTACTATCTTTGGCAGGCCCATCTGGGATGCCTATGTCAGTAGCCCCCGAGATTTTGCTTGAATCGTAGAGTCAGGGAAAATCTCCACTGTTTATTTTTATTTGACAATTTAAACTTTTCTATATTTCTTTATATAAATTTCTATATTGTACAGGGATACGGTAGTTGGGGCTAGTTCATCTGACGGATCAGGTACTAGTTAACTGCTCTAGTGGCAATCCGCAAAAACCTACTTCAAGATCACGTCCCTGGACATGATCTCGGGATACTGGTGCAAACTTCGACAAGTGCCGCTTAAGGTCTTACCATTCTGTCGAGTCCCAGTCAAATTTATCGAGTACCTAACGCGTCCGTTAGGATTTTTCTTCGTATCTGTTGATACGGATAAAAGTAGCAGAGCGCAGTCTTAGGCGATGCCACGCCCAGCAGAACGGATCTGGGTCTTACCTTCGCAAATTTGCGGCATTCAGAAATTGATCGCAACTTTGGCGTTCTGAGAATATATTGTCGAGTGCTTTTCCGGCTGTTGGAATGGCACATTTTATCGAGTCAAATATGACTTATATTAATCTCCCGATGGGAGTATATGTAGAGTTAATTATAACTCGAAATATACTCTCTTGCTTTTCTATCTTTCTTCCTTTTCCTTTTTTAATTTCATCGGGCACGCGAACAGCGTTCCCGATGAGAGTAGCCCCCGAGGCTACAGCCAAGAACTTGTGCTTGGTTGTAGGTGAAGGAGATATTTTTATAGCATGTCCATGAAGAAACTTGACTTTCCTAGCATAAAAATGTGTTCTCTTTAAACTAGTAAGGGCCACAAGCAAGTTGAGAAGTGTCTGTTTCTAGCAGGTAGTCATTTGATTACTTAGAGTTTTATTAAGTAGGTGCAAGTTGCTAAGTGAATGTTTGGTACCAGTGTTTCTGCAATGCTGAAGTGAATATGGCGTTGCAGATTTTCTTGATGTTATTTACTACAGAATTTGCATGCTTTACTCGTTCTAATCTAGAAACATAATTCAAACATATATAAACTGAGAGCAACCTTTCCCTATATTGGGCATGGCAAATATTTAATAAATTTGTACTTTTATGGCTATGTGCAATAGCTGTAAAGTTGTAATTCCAGTGACATGATGATTCCTCTGCATATCGATTTCCAATGTTTTTTTGTTATGTGCAGGTTCACTTGGTCCAGTAGATGGAGGGTGGCCTGGTGGGTTGGTGCCTAGATGGCACACAACTCCGGTTGGTCTCGCCGACTGGCTATGCAGTGCTGCTCAGTCTCCGTCGCTGACCGGCTATGCTCGCCTATGGCTTTTTCGTTATGTGACCCTGCCGATCCGGAGCCGCTGGTGCTGCTTGTGTTTATGTAGTGATATTGTTTCAAGCCGTGTAAAATTCAGTCGAGTTGTAAGAATCCAAAAGTCCAATACTATTTTCTTTGTAATCTTCATTGTTCATAAAATTTGCACTTCTCTTTAATTATACTAGTCAAGATTTTAGGTCCAAATGTCAGCAAAAATAACGAAGTTGATGCCATTTTTTTAGCGCTCTTACCGACTGATGTTTAATTAATTTATTAGCTTAATCTGTGCTTTGGCAATTATTAATTATCAGTTGCTAGTAGGTACTTGCTCAATTGCGATTGAACACCACAATTGGTGTCCTCGTATAATGAACATCGGGATAAAGGTAGCTCAAGTGCGAAGCCGTAGCAAAAATAAGAAGAAAAATTGCTTGCTTCACGTGTACGTGGACTTCTCCGCAGCTGTAACAGCTGTATGCAATGGTGATGTTGGAGAGTATGACGGCGAACATTAGTTTAGATATGATCGACCTCATAAAATAAGCAGCTCAAGGTCCATTTTACTGTAGAGAGAATTGTTGTGCCACTCAAGTAAAAAAAAAATCTACATACCACTCAATGAATACGAATTTCCTTTATTAGTTGGCGAAATATAGAATATTATGGAGGAGGAGGCTAGCTAGTAACCATTGCCCATATAGACCTGCCTAAAGCAAAACGTTTTCAAGTATAGCATGGAATCCTTCATTTAATTCTAGAGAAGCAAGTCGATCATGTCCAACGAATCAAAACGAAACGTCAATTTTGGAGCTCATTACTTGCTCTAAAGCACGGGTATTCCTTTGGGCTACATGTCACGAAGAGAATACCTAGAGAAGCACATTCCATAACTACGCCGGAGAATCGAGCTGGCCACCCACAATAAACAGGTTATTTAATGAATTGCCAACCCACAAACAAGATCCTGGATGTTTGCCACGTCAGTGATCCGTGGCGTGACCGATCTCAAACGTCCATGCACTCCACTTCTTCTCCAAACAATTAACAAGGAGATCAAGGGACAAACGAAATAAGCAGCGTTGTTCCCGCTCGCTTCTTTCCAAACTTTCAAACCTTTGCAGAAGCCCCAAACCAAGTCTACAAATACAAGTCCATTGCCAGCCACCGCGTGCGGGAAGCGCGTGTGACTATGACTTAGACTTTGACTTTGTCGAGGAGAGGAGAGGAGATCGATCGCCATGGCCGATTGGCAGGCCACGCCGGTGTTAGCGGGCGGCGGCGCGCAACGGTACTTGACGATTCGAGGAGAGGAGAGGAGATCGAGCGCCATGGCCAGGTAGGCGAAGAACCGGAGATGCTCATGGATGTGGCCTTGGCGAGATGGATATTTGAAGACGCGGGTGCGTTTGATCTATCAGATATGGAGAATTGGCGGCCGATGCCGATGTCAGCCGGCGGCGGTGCGCAGCGATTCGATCGCTGGCTGAATAGCATCTCGATCCCGCAGGTAACCATCTTACAGAGCCATGCCTTAACCTCTTTTTCTTTTCTTGGTTCCATCCATATATATATTTCCGTAGCCTGCTCCAAACCAGGATCGATCCATGTAGCTCCTTTTTTCCATGCCTTAATCATGTTTGTTAGGCGTTTGGCATATGGGCAATGTTGGCTGGTGATTGGTTTTTTGGCTGGAGTGGTGCTGGCTGCATCCTTCACCGGTTCTTGTCACTTTTTAGTTCCCTTTCTCTCTTGTACCTCCAGGCGCCTTCAGGTCGTGGATCTTCCGGGTTCCCATCCACGTCGTATGTTGGGTCAATGGGTGAAAGATCAGGATCTTAATTTGGAGTTGTCGTTTGAAAGTTAAAACGTTTTGAATTTACAAATTTGGAAAAGATTCCGCTGACATTAGCATATTCGTCTATTTGTGCATGCATGCAGAACTTTCCCTCAATAGACTACACCAGGTTGATAATTTTATACATTTACCGTTGATCACTCAAGTACGGAGGGGTTGATTATTCAAATAGAGAGGGTTGATAACTTTTAGCCGGAAAATAAGTTTGTCGAAACATATTAACATGGGTGCTAGTTTTGAAGATCTCGTCGAGATGGATTTGATTGTGAAAATGGATCTTAAATCGAAGTTGTTGTTTGAAAGATAAAACATTTTAAAATTTCGAATTTGATAAGTTTTAGCATGGACGTGAGTCAGAGAAAGGAGAAGAAAGAGGTTTGCTCACGTAACCCAAAAAGCTGTCGGAAAGTGATCGCTAAGCAAGATTTGACCGAACGATCGCCAGCTAGGGTCGCCTAATAAACAGGTTATTTAATGAATTGCCAACCCACAAACAAGATCCTGGATGTTTGCCACATCAGTGATCCGTGGCGTGACAGATCTGAAACGTCCATGCACTCCACTTCTTCTCCAAACAATTAACAAGGAGATCAAGGGACAAACGAAATAAGCATCGTTCTTTCCGCTCGCTTCTCTCCAAAATTTCAAACCTTTGCAGAAGCCCCAAACCAAGTCTATAAGTACAAGTCCATTGCCAGCCACCGCGTGCGGGAAGCGCGTGTGACTTAGACTTTGAATATGGTGGAGCAGCCTGTCAGCTATCGAACAGCCTGTCAGCTATCGCTCTCTCTTCGGAAGAAAGGGCGTTTCGCCAGGACTTCTTCGGCTGAGCTATCAGGACATCTTCAAAAGGAGGGAGATTCGAGCGCCGCCCAGGCATCGAGGGGTCTCGCATATAAAACCATTTGTTGCGCCAGCCTTGGACGGATTCCTTCATCGGGTAGTCGAAATAGTCGACTTCCTTCCTGACAACAAAGCCAACGCCACCGACGACGGGGGGGCCATTGCTGTCGTTGTGACGCTTAACATAGAAGATCTTCCTCCAAAGACCCCAGTGGGGGTCAATGCCAAGGAAGGCTTCACAGACAGTGATAAAGATAGAAAGGTGGAGAATGGAGTTTGGAGTCAGCTGCCAGAGCTGAATCCCGTAGAAGAAAAGAAGGGAACGGAGAAACTCGTGGGCAGGAAGAGAGAGACCACGGAATAAGAAAGCAGCGAACATAACGGTAAAGCCCTTCGGAGGCCTTGGGCGAGAAACGACACCTGGAAGACGGATGTCATCATCAGATGAGGAGATAAGGCCGAGGGCTCGCAGCCTGTTCACATCGCGATTGGAAATGGCGGAGGCGCTCCAGTCCCGGCTGACTTTGGCCGCGTCTGAGGCGCTGGCGCTCTTCTTCTTGCCCATGGCGCGTGAAGCTCTTGAGGGAAGAACAGAGGTGACAGGAAAGGATGGGCGAGAAGATGAGCAGTGGGAGGCGTAAAAAGTAAAAGCAAGGAGGCCCACTATTTATGCCGTAAAAATTGATGCAAGATCGTGGCCATAACTTCACAGGCATCGTGGGAGGTGGATCAGATCTGGCTGTACACGTGGCGTCTAAGAGAAGAACGGAACCGGCGGCCCATCATTCCCACGACGCGCGAAAATCGAGGAGACGCCTCGGTCGGTGCGCGTGCACTGGTCACTCCCTAAAAACTGCCTGCGCAGAACTAGGGTGGGCCCGTCAGGTCAAGTCTTGTCAGTCAGACCACAGCGGCGATACGTCATCAATGACGTCATGAAGACTGTCGTGAGCAGTCGAAGGGAAATGAAGAATCATCGGATGGTCACGCTTGAGTCTGCACCCGGTCACAAGCGCTCGTGTCCAGACTCGAGGGCTACTCCCATCGGGAGCGCTTGACGCGCACCCGATAAAATGAGAACTCGAAGATATTCTTGTGAAGAAGTTGAGTCTACGCACGGATTGCAAGCATCCGTACCTAGACTCGGGGGCTACTCCCATCGGGAGCGCTGGATGCGCACCCGATAGAACTTTTTTGCACTCCAGGATCATGCCCGGGGACTTGATTCTGTGTAGGGTGACGTTGTTTTGCCATCGGCAGTTAACTAGCAAAAGTTGGGCACGTTACTCATTATCCCTTACGCGCGGAAAACTTATCGAAGAATACAAGCCTTAAAGCAAAAATATCGGATGACCCATGAAGACTTGCAGAAAAATTTCGGCAGAGCGAAACATTCGAGTGGTACAACTTGAGTCTACGCACGGATTGCAAGCATCCGTACCTAGACTCGGGCGCTACTCCCATCGGGAGCGCTGGACGCGCACCCGATAGAAGAAGATAATGCTGGTACAAGATGGAAAAAAACAATCAAGGAGAAGAACATTAGGTGGAGGCATGCTTTAGTCTCTACCCGAACTATCTTCGGCTAGACACTCGGGGGCTACTGACGTGGGCATTACCCTTCGGGTAACCGACATTTTCCTACCCTATATGATCTAGCTGGAGGCCCATGAAGATACTAGACTAGCAAGACGGGCCACTTGGATGGCGCAGCAGAAGATTCCTTGGCGGACAAGACAAGGAAGGAGCCAAACAAAGAAAGTTTAGAGCTAGGACTACTGTAAACCTAGTCGTACTCGGTTAGACCTCTTGAGACCTGGCCTCCTATATAAAGGCCAGGAGAAGGCCAGGAGAGGGGTTGTCGAGGGACACACGATCAATCTTAGCAATCTTAGCCACCAGAAGTCTAGAACTAGGTCGCCGCAGCACTTAGTCTCTCGACGAGATTTTAGCCGAACCCTTCGGCCCCATTGTAACCCAATATTCTCATAATCAAGATCATATAGGCAGGACGTAAGGGTTTTACCTCATCGAGGGCCCCGAACCTGGGTAAATCGTTCTCCCCGCTTGTCTGCGAACCGATGTCTCGTGTCAGCTTACAGGATTCCATCAACCCTAAGCCCCAATCGGAGGGCATTGCCGAGGAGTACCCTCGCCAACCCTATCTAGCAATTCGAAGGTACGATCCTCGTGGTTATTGCACCACGTGAATTTCCTCCCGGTTAGCGCAATCTCCATTAGGTGACCTTGATCTGTCACTCTTCTAGTCATGTTGAAATCACCGGCAATTAGTAGGGGATATTGGGAGTCTTTGATGACATGGATCAATTCAACCAAGAATTTGGCCTTGCCATCATGCTGAGCATCCCCGTATACCATTACCAAGTTCCAAGTGAAATTCTCTTTCCTAGTGTTAACTAGAAGTCTTACAAAGTATTCTCCCACAACTACAGTCCAAAACACCACAAGTTTGTTTATTGACACACACCAAAATCCCTCTGGATCTCCCTACGGCAGGTATGCTTTCCCAATGAATGTCACTATCACCACACAATGACACAAGTCCTTCAAGAACTTGGGATGATATTCTTGTCTCATTGTTTCTTGCATATACCTAATAATATGATTATATATAGGAGAATTAATTAACAACTACTCCACAACGGTCCTTGACTTCTTACAAGGTTTTACACCAAGGAGCAAGGCAGACTCAAGGCCAAGAGACAACCCATCAGCCTCGATGACCTGAAATGACTCTAGATCTTGCCCGTCCGGCAGCTCCCAATCGAAATGGTACATCATGTTGGCTAGCGTAAGCTCCACGAGGCGCATCGCAAAGCCGACGCCAGGGCATCCCCTCCTCCCTGCGCCGAACGGTATGAACTTGGTGTCCTTGCCGGTGTAGTCGATGGCCTTGCCTAGGAACCTCTCCGGACGGAACTCCTCGGCATTGTCCCACAACTCAAGCATCCCCGCCGATCGCCCACGCATTGATCGGGACTCTGGTCTTTGCTGGAATATGATAGCCAAGTAGCCAGGTGTCCTGGATCGTTTCACGTTCGATGATGGTAGGCGTTAGCCGCAATCCTTCTCTAATGGCGGCGTGTAGGAGGCTCATCTTCTCCACGTCCACTTCAATGACTTCTTCATCTGTACCGCCAACAATCTGTCTCACCACCGATTGCACCTTCGCCAGTTCTCTTGGATTCTTAACAAGCTGGGCCATCGTCCATTCTATCGTCTTGTAGGTCGTGTCGACGCCTGCTAGGAACATGTCCTGCCAATACAAAGAAAGATAAGAAACTTGTGAACATGGATGGCCGAGACGCTATCTACAAATTCTGTAATTCCTGGGTGTGTGTCAACAAATTTCTTAGCCAACTACACTGATAGCTAGCCATCAAATCTATAGAGTTTTCTTATTCTTTTGTCACGTCGGTCGTCAACTCTCACATGGTTACAGTAAAAAAAAAAGAACTCTCACTGTGTTTCTCACGAAAATACAACTCTACATATATGTGGGTGTCCCTGGCTTATCTCTGGACGTTCAACTTAGCTTTGAGATATGTGCAAGCAGTTTTGAATAGAAAGCTGCTTTTGTTATAGAAAACGTACCAAAATGAGTGCCTTGATGTCAATCCGGTCCAGCTTGAACCCCCGATCGCCATCGTTGAGGATCGACAGCAAGTCGTCCATGAGGTCTCGAACCTCACCGTCGCCGTCTCCTAGGCTGTTCTCGTGCTCTGTGATGGCGCCTTCGAGAATACCGTCGAGCTTAGCCGCCGTCTTCTTCACCCTTGCGTCGAGCCCCGTCGCCCAGTCCACCCACCGCAGTCGCGGGAACAGGTCACTCACGGCGAATAAATCGAGCACCTCAGTGAGCTCCTTCATCATGTCGCGGATTATCACCGGCTCCACGCCGCCGAGCTTGCTTCCGAAGGCCGCCTTCGATACCACGGTGTTGGTTAGGTTGACGGTGAGCTCGCTCACGTTGACGACTCCTCTGTCCTCCCCGGCGCCACACGCGGCACGGATCTGCTGCACGAACCCCGCGACTTCCTGCAGCCGTAGCGCGCGGAAGGAGTCGACTCGCTTGGTGCTGAGGAGGTGCACGACGGCGATGCGCCTTGACTGGCGCCACTGGTCGCCGTAGGGGCTGAAGGCGATGTCCCGGCAGCCATAGAGCGTGCCGAGGGCGGTGTAGTGCGGCGGCCGGCTGCAGAAGACGTGGTCCTGGGTCTTGAACACGGCCTCTGCCACGGACGCCGAGGAGACCACGATTGCCGGCATGGAGCCGAGGCGGAGGAAGAAGAGGGGGCCGTGGTGCTGCGCGAGAACCTCCAGCGTCCGGTGGTGGTGGCCGCCGCGGAGCTGGTGCAGGTTGCCGATGATGGGCAGCGACCGAGGCGACGGCGGGAGGCCGTTCTTGCGGCCTGACCAGAAGCTTATGACGACGACGAGGCAGGACACCAGGAAGGCCAGAGAGAGGACTATGGTAGAGTCGAACTCAAGAGGAGCCATAGCGAACGTTGTGGATAGCTCTGCAACTTTTTTTCTTTTTTCTTTGACATGGATAGCTCTGCAACTCGCAGAAGTGCAAAACTCATAGCTGAGAGCGACGCTTATAGAAGGAAGCTTCGTGGAAGTTTCGTTCTACTCTGCTTTTGGAGGAAAAAGCTTTACCGCCGCCACTTGCACTAGATGGTCGACATGGTCAGGTGGCAATTTTGATCCATTCCAGAAGCAGCCACGTGGTAGGCTCCGGACTTGATGCAATTCAGCAACAGCACGTGATTTGACTATTGGGGAGCCTATACAAAAGGAAGAAGTTCAAAATAAACTCAAAAAGTCCAAAATAAACTTTCAGCATATCGAGCCAGAATTTTTTCCCTCGTGACGACTTCATCTGCCAGGCTATCCGCCGCCGGTGGTAGGCGGCATGGCATGGCCGGCCGACGACCGGGGCAACATCTCAGACACCCGCTGCGTCCGAGGAGGATACTAGGACGAGATAGATGTCATGAGGCGAGCGACGCCGGATCTTATGGTAACAGTGGTGATGCAAAGTTCCTATACACTCATGATTCTAACCCCTAGCTTGCGTCCCACTCAGGGGCGGCTCGGGCGAAACCCTAGCCGTCGTTTCCCCCACCCATCATCCCCCGCATCTCACTGCCGCCACCGGAGGAAGCCGGTGGGAAAACCACTCCCATCAGATGGCGGTTGCGGCTCTCATCTTCGAGTGTGACTGGCGGTGGAGGGGGCCTCCTCCTCGTGTGGTGGGATATCTGGCTAGAGCTTCGCGGCGGTCTTGGACAACGTGGCTCATCCGACGAACAAGGAATCTGAGGGCGGCCTCGGACTTCTTCGGCGACCTTGGTGATCCTTGTGGACGCAAGAGCGGCACAACGCCTAGCTCGAGGGACTCGGTACGACTTAGCCCCTCATCTCCGCGTGCTACGGGTGGTGGTGGCGGACTGGCGGTGCTCGTTGAGATCTTTGGTTTGTTGTTGGAAGCCGACGGGCGGCAGGGTGGGGGCTTGCCGGTCTGCTTAATAAAGGAGGAGGTCCTAGGGTTCTTCTTGCACCAAGGTGTTCTGCTTGATGTTGAACCTCATTGATCTAGCCGACGACAAGTTCTGGAAAGCTGTCGACGATCTCCATTGGCGCCTGGTGTTTGTAGATTGCTGGATATGATGGGATTCGCTCATGCGCACCCATATTTCTAGCCATGCGGCTTCAAGAGGGAGTGACATGAAACTTCGTTGCTTGTTTCCATCATGGGCTTGTCGGTTTCCGATTTCCATGAAGAATACAATGGTTGATAATTTTATGGTGGCTAACGTCCGAGGTCTAGTAATGTCGGACTAAGTCTTCGTGGTGATGATGACTTCGCTTGGTGTTTCTAGACTTGTAACAGCGGCATCGGCAACCAAGAGCGGCAACACAGGAGTATATAGTCACATCTTTTAGGGTGAAAATCCAAGGTGCGACTTTAATTGGTTGTGCATGGCAATGGCCTTATTGAAGACATTATTTTGTGAGCACGTACTTTGGGTGTTGTATTGATAGTGGATTTTGTTGCATCTACAATATTTTGATCACTGTAGCAGGGATTTTTGTTTTTCTTCTTCTTTTTTCCTTTTTGTAGTAAGGTTGTGTGTGCGCACCCTAATGTCTTTAGGACATTTCATTGTTGTAGAGGTTGTGCGTAATTGATATCTTTACGGTATTAATATATTTCCTTTGTCGAAGAAAGTATATGGGTGTATTGCCTCTATGTGTGGTTTTTGGTAATTAATGACAATCTCTATGGATTAATGTTTTCGTTGAGTTTTATATGAAAGAATATTTCGTAGGTATTGTTTGAAGACCACGTATTGGATTCAAGTATGGATACCATGAAGATAAAGATATACATTATGTTTTGGCATGAAGACCCTCGATTTGAAGATATAAATATGATGTGATAAAGAATAATAAATGAAGATGGAGTTAAAACTAGCAATGTTTAACTTTGCTTAAAGGATAAAATGCATTTTTTAGAGGTTTCTGCGAAATCGGCGTACATTCCGGTCTCACTGAGTTCACCGCCAGTCGGTCCTGTTGCAACTATTTGCGGCACCGTCCTTTACCGAAACCCTATGATGTACCATTTCCGGTAAGTGACCGTGTCTAGCTCAATCGCGTCCGGAACGACCCGCGCCAGCACCGGTTTGCTTCGGTTCACTGGTCGGTATATCATCTTTGCAAACCAACATGTGGACCGGTTGACTGATCTGTACGCCGGAACAACCAGCGCCAGCACCGGTTTGCTCCGGTTAACGACTTGTTCTATACGAAATCTTTCTAAACTAGCATGTGGACCGGTTGACCGATCGGTGCACCAGAACATCCGACGTGCACACAAGTTGTGCCTACTTGCTTCCAGAACTGCCTCACCAGAATCTCTCAAACGACATATATGATCAAGATCTTGAGAGTTTGTTTATAAAAATAATAATTCAAGCCATGGTTCTATGTCAAAGTCATAATGTCTTATGAGTTGAGGCACGGTTGACCAAGACTTGGAGCATGCTATCAAATGTACTCCCTCCGTCTCAGTTTACTAGTCTTCCCCGTATTCCTAGATCGTTAATTTGACCTATATAATTTAAATTATATCATTAGAAAATAGAGCATTTAAACTTTCTAATGATATATTTTTTATAACATATAACTAATGCTAAATTGATCAAATTTGCGACCTAGGGGTACGTGCATGCCTAATAAAATGTGAGAGAGGGAGTATAATTCTTTGTCTACCTCCAGATATTATGATAGAGATCTAAAAGATACAAAATTGACCAAGATGAAGAGTAAATATGTGCTTTAATGAAGCTATCCCATAGGTGTATGGGGAGAAAATTATGAGTCTTCAGAAATCAACAATGAACAGGTGAAGCGTTCTGGCTTGAATGAAGCATCAAGCGTAATCATTACGATCAAGAGGGATGCGCATGGCAAATGTATGTCTTTGCTAGGTGTTCTTTTTACAGGAATCAATGTGTTTGTTGGGAAACCAGGTTATAGAATACGTGGCTATACTATATCAAGAGGGGCTTTTGGTTGTATCTTGATCACATCTTCATAAGAAGCTCGATCCTTTGCATCCTTTGTATCTTCCTATCTTGTTGATGATAAGGATCATCGTGATACAAATAGGTTTTTTAGCCCCAATCTTTCATGGCGATCAGTAGGATAAATAAAATAAATACCCGATTAAATCAAGATCTAGTCATTCAATCTCAAATCTCAGAAACATGCAATGTTTTCCAAAAATAGATCAACACCACGCTCGGCCACAACTTCAATGAAGAAATCACAATCACATAGGTTTGTAGACAGCTCCCTCGAAACTCGAAACGGTAATATTACACTAGACAACACATCATGTTAATCTAGAAAACATGACCTCCTTTTAAGATGACTGATTCGGCTTTATATATCAGCCTCACACCCTACACTAGTACATATTGGGTTTTTTAAGGACCCCATGGCACATAGATGGTATGTTCCTTGTGTGGTGCGAAAGATCGTTGACCCCGCTAATCCTGACCATCTGCGCATGGTCATGGCAGACCTTGAAGAAGGTACGCGCACGGAAAACTTCCACACAGCCCAACACATAGTAAGCGTCAGCATGCATGCCCAACATCGCAAACAATTTCATGACTTGAAATCGTGTGTAACTTTTTCGTGACACTTTCTTTAATGGGCCTGTCTCGTTTTCTTCTACCCATCCCAAACGCTAACAAATGAAAACTCGTGTGTATTGACTCCCGGCATTCCATCGATGCGTGTAGCTGAAAGGATAGAGATTGTAACCTAGAGTAGGTGAATAGGTTCTAAAAAGAATCTTTGAATTCTTTTGCAGTTTTAGGCTTTGCACTCTATTAAATGTGCCTAATGCAAACTAGATGAGGCAACATATATGGTGATACAAGGTACTTCAAGCATTAAGGCTATCTCAAATGTAAACAAGACAAGAGATCGTTAGAGATAAACGATGCACCCGGAGATAAAAATGTATTCCCGTGTTCCCTTCTTAGGAGGAAAGTACGTCACGCCGGAGAGGTGTGGGATCCCACGAAGGATTTTCCAACGGCACGAAACCTTACCTTATTCTCTGGAGCCTATCCCACAAAGTAATTGCTCACTCACTTGTGGTAGAGACTTTAAGGTAGTCTCCAAACCCTCATAAAATTCTTTGTAGAGCAAATCCACAACCTAGATGCTTCCAGATGACCCTAGCCTCCTAGGGTTTCCCACAAACCCAAGAGTAACAAGCTTGCTTGTTGAACTGAAGTTGGAATGAAGTTTTATTGGTGGGATCGTAGATCGGGGTGTCCTCTTGCTTTGTACCAAAGGGATTTGGCTTTGGTTGGGTAGAATGGGAGATCCTCGAGAAATGGTGTTTCAACGATGGTGAGAGAGAGAGCACAAGGATATGATATGAATGGTTAACCTAAGCTTCTCAAGAAGGAAAAAGGGGTATTTATAGCTAGGGGGAAACTAGCCATTTTAGAAAAAGTCACAATGGATCAGACCAGCATGAAGTCGGCAGCGCCAAGCCTCACGCTAGGCCAACCGGCGGCTGTCGGCTCGTAGCCAAAATGGCATCCAGTATAGGCTTTCGGCGGGCACCGATGTGGCACCTTGCGCCTGTTTGGTCATTACAGCCCAGGGGCTGGCCTTGCCGGTTTGTCTGCCGGTTCCGGTGAAACTCTCAAAGCGACCCTTTTCTCCATACTTTCTCTCCTCTCTTTTGTGCGATTTCTTGTAAATCCCTAGTAACATAGTGTAGCTTAACTTAGCTTAGTTTTTGCTTTCTTTTAGTGCTCTCCTCCAGCACTCTGTACTTTTAGTTTTGTGACTTATACCAAAAAAAAATGTATGCACTAGTTTGAATTTTTGTTTGAATGCAAAGTGCATCAACTATAAAAATGAGAAGCTCCCCCATTATCTTTATAAGACAAGCATGGCATAGACAGTTATAAGCATGGATGTCTAAACATAGGGAGATAACGAGCATAGAATAACATAGCTAGATATCCAAGTCTCACATAGGAATTAATACAAACTTGTCCATCACACAAATTTAAAGCAAATGCTTCAGGATAAAATAGCAAATGGTAGCACAAGCCAATAAGAATGAGATAAAGTAGCAAGGCTTGTGCATACAGAGAATCTCGGAAAACCCCGCCAAGGAACCCGTAAACCTAATAGACTCTACACACTCTCTCCCCCTTTGGCATCGAAACACCAAAAAGGGACAAGGAGTAGGCACGACTAACGCTCAAACCCCATAAAACACGTCCCAATCGCGGCGACACTGAGTAGCTCCTTCAGACTCTTCATCTTCGGAGGCATCATCGCCATGATCATTGGAGTCATCATAGCCCAAGCTAGCTTCAGGAGCAATCTCATCAGAAGTCATGTTGCGAAGAGCGTGAGGAGGACCATATATAGGAAGTGAAGGTGTATCCTTGGAACATGGAATCCTCACAAGTTGGCATCACAAGGTTGGTAGGAGCACCTCATCCATCTCAGGGCCATTAGGAGGAACAACTGCACCACGCTTTTGGAGGAAGGCATTGTGCCTCCTCCTAGTGTCCTGAGCCAACTCTAGAGCATTGCGGTTCACGTCGTTGTTGTTCTTGCACACATCCCATAGACTCTTCAGAAATTTGGCAGCTCCTGCAATGGAACCGGCGTCGCCGCTAGGATGACCACTACGAGAGCTAGAGGCACCACTGGTATAGTGAGGTTCATGGCAGTTCTTGGTCCTTCCCTCAGATCTAGGCATCATCTTAGGAACATCAAGATATTGACCACTGAGAGACATGGTGATCAATTGCATCTTGGCGCGCTGTCCATGAGGAATCTCATCTTCAAACAAAATATGATTGATGAGGCGTTGAATGTACTGTCAATATTTTAGAGTCATGCGCTTCTCAGTTCTCAACTGACCTCTTCAGCTCCTTGAAGATAAAGTCATAACCAATTTATCTTCCTCAAGTTATCTGGGTGACAATAGTAGAACAAGTTGATGTGGTAGTAGAGGCATCTAACTTCATCCCCCGACCTCTGAATGAGGTTCTCCCGGAAGAGCTTAGCCAAGTAATCGTACATGCTAGAAATACTCGGAGGGTCATGCCGAGGCTCAGTAGGATAAGCAAAAGCAATCTGACCAATGACCATAGGCGGCTTAGAATGAATCTTGAAACCTTTGGTCCTGCCCCAACCATATCTAAGAGCCTCACAAAAACCGCAAAGGAAGCGGAACGGGCTCATCCAAGTGATAGTTTGAGCTAGGTCATCATGGAAGAAGGAGGTGGCATGAAATTGGTGGACAAGCATAGGGTTGTATATCACATTGAGGCTCACAAGGTCAAAACAAACCATCTTCTATAGCGCTTCATCAATGAAGCGGAAGTGTGTGGCTGCATAGAGGTTGTGGTATGAGACATTCAAAGCCTTGGGAAGCACAATAGTACCATTCTTAAAATGGGCGTATAGAAGTCCTTCCAAAAAGCATGCTACAGTTCGGTCCATATAAGCTTGTCCCCTCCCTTGTAAGTATGTTTCTTAGAGCATCTTTAGTAGTAACCGAAAAAGTGGAAACCGGAAAACTGTAATTCAGTCTCCCGAAAATATTAGTTCGGTTGATTTTAGCACTCACGCAGAACAGAAAAAGTAAAATAGGAACTGAAAAAACGAAATTAAAATTCTCATGGGAGAATTCATCGATGAACACATATAGACGATAGTTGTTCCTCCGATTGAGCACCAAACTTTACATAATTCGAACTACTAACCTAAATTAACTAGCTGCATAGCCGCACGAGCTAATTTTGGCCAAAATTCGGCCCCAGGGGTCTCTACGCGCGGCACGGAGGTGGTGGCGGAGGAAGGCGAGGCGGCGGATGCGTCGAGCTCCTACTCCGCGTCGAGCTCGACGAGCTCGAGCTTCACGCGGCAGAGGCCTTCCTCCCGGTGCGCCGACTCGTACTCGCGGACCTGGCGGACGGCGTCGGCCTCCGCCTCAGACACATCCGCCAACTGCGCGACGACGGTCTCCTCTTCCTGGTCGTCGTGGACGTAGTCACCGGCGGAGAAGATCGTCCTCGCCGGCGCCGCGTCCTCCTCCTCTGACGAGCTGTCGTACACCAGAGGGCGAGGGGGCGGCGCGAACCACCGTAGGATGACCCCTCGCCTCCGTTTGCGTACTGCGCAAGCTTCCCCGGGGGCGTGAGCCCCCAGTTGTCCACCGGCGGGAGCTGCGCTTGCGCGTGCCCTCCGACCGGACCCATTTGCACCGCTCCACCTCCGTGCGGAAAACGGGAGGCCACGGTGGCGAGTCCTAGCCGCCCAAACCACCGCCTCCCCTAGCGGAGCTTCCGTGGCTAGCCATGGGGAGGTCGACGTGCGGCGATGCGGCACTGGCGACGCGACAATTTCTCGTCGGAGCAGCTGGAGCGAGGCGGCGGAGCGGCGGCAGCGGCGGAGGGGAGTAGAGTTTGGAAACCGAACTCCCCTCCGCGGCCCCTTTTAATACGGGGCGGCCATCGAGTTTCTAGGGCCCCCAAACTCAGTTTACGGGTCAGGCCGCGAGTTCGGACTCCGTTCCGGTCCACTTTCGGAAGTCGCCGAACTTTTTCGGTTTTGGCCCATTTTAGAGTTGCTTTTAAAGCAGCAAGGGTTCTGAGGTCTCAACTCTCTCCACTTTGCAGTGCGAAGGTATAGATATTTTCTTCGGGAACATCCTCTTCTTCACTCGATCCGATATCATCCTTCCCTTCTCTTCTTCTTGGCCATAGTCTTGGTCCTGGTAGCGGGCATTCTGCCACTGGCACTAGTACCGTGTTGAACTGCCTTGCCCCGGGATGCGTCTGTTGGTGCGGCATCCACGAGGCCTACCAAACCTTCACTTCTTTGCCGCTTCATCAAGTATTCATCGGTGAACTCTGCACATGTGAGTAAGCAAGTAGAGGATGGCATGGGGTAGATGTAATGTCACAAACACAAGAAGCCAAAGAAGAATCAGATTTGAGCAAGTGCTAATCTGATAAAATTTTGAGACAGTAGAGTTCGGCGAGCAAACCGACGGGGCCGGACGCTGGGCCGAACCAAACCGGCAGACAGCCGGTCGGCGCCAGAGCCGGAATAAACAACAAGGTAGCCGACACGCCGAACAACGCACCGAAAAGGTTCGGTAGACCCATGCCGAAATGAACCGGCAGTAGAGAGGGTTGGTCGGGGTCTGGGCCAAAACGGCCAGCGGGCCGATCATGCGTCGAAAAATTCCGGCGCCACAACTGATGCGCCGATTTGCAGGCCGAACAGTCAACAGTAAGAAAATCACATGCATATGTGTAAAAAAATCATAAATATGACTCAAAAACTTGCACAAAGCATACTATATGGAATATGTAACCATGAGATGGGTGGTAAGTCTCCTATGGCACAAACAAACCCTAAGCCTGCACAACTTGCTAGAAGCAAAAAAAAAAATATTACCAAAAGAAAAGAAAAGGATTGTAGTTATAGAAAGAGAGCGTAAGAAGTGGCTACCTCCTCCTGAAAATACCCAGTAAAAAGTAACATTCATGGTTTACTTGAAAAATATATTTAGAACAGCACTAGAATGACAACTGCCATGAGAAATGGCAACAAAAACCATGTTTTTAAATAAAAATTAAACAAATATCAAAATGAAATGACCATAAAAAGGCATCTTGATATGCCAAAGGGATAACTAAAAAACTTAATAAAATTGATATGACTGCTATAGAGGGTCCAATGCTAAATAAAGGAATATCTCCTCGGGATGCTAAGATATCTTCTTTAAAAGTAGTTTAGTTCCATTTGCTATAGCTTGAGAGTATATTTCAATATGTAATCATAAAACATGGTAAGTCAGAATGGTATTTGGTGTTTTGTGGTACTATTTCTTCCTAGTTAAAGGTCTAGAGTTCGATTTCTCTTGTGAAATATATTTTTTACTAGTTTTATTATTATTTGGACCGTTGCCTTTTATAAAGCCGGTGAGGTTGTTGGTTCAGGTTTTTCCTGGTCGAACCAGCGAAGATTTTGTTTTCAAAACTATGCCCCATGCTGCACTTTTTTTTTACATGATCCCCATGCTGCACTTGTAAGAGCAGTACAATAAATACTAGTCAGCTAGCTACAAAGATTAAAATAATATATTTGTGTCTAGTTGGAGGAAAGAGAAGATGATAGAGAATGTAAGAGCAATTCCAATAGTGTAGCCAGTTGCTGGCTATAAGCCAGTGCCATATCATCTATAGCCAACTTAGAGCCAACATATATAATAGTGAGCTATAAAAATGTAGTACTTGATCAACGTGTGGCCCACCTTTCACTCTCACAAAGTGCCTAGGAGCACGTGCTAGAGCTGGCTCTTGCATAAGAGCCAACTCTCCTTCTCTCTCCTCCTCTCTCTCCTCCAACTAAGCAATAATATACTATTTTAATCCTTATAGCCAGCTGACTAGGACTTATTGTACTTGCTCTAAGTGGGCTTTTATGCAAAAGCTTGATCTAGCACGTGCTTCTAGGTAAATTGTGTGAGGCTAGCCCTAGTACTAGTATCATATGTAGTATCATACACATTGAACCCATAAAAATACTAAGACTAGTCACAATGCATAGTATCATATAGAAGTATCATGCGTGTGGTACTAGTACATGTTACTATCTCCACAATGCATGGTATCATATACTAGTATCATAGTCTGCTTATATTAATTGATTTGTAGAATCTCAATACAAATATATGCACAAGATTTACTTAATATTAAATTTTTCTAGTACTAATGATGCTAATTTCATTCAAATAATCTTTATATATTCGTTGAAACGAGGACGCCTTATTCATTAAAACGGAGGTAGTATGATACTATCCACTATGACTAGTCTAAATAAAATGTGAATCATCAATTGAAACGAAGAAAACTATTGTACTTATTAACTACATATTAGCTATAAATAACATGACATCTTGCTTATAGCCAATAATTGGCTATGTACTAGTATTAGAGTTCCTCTTAGATAAGATGGATGCCGCGTTTTCCCGAAAGACAAAAAAAAAATGAACCGACACCGCCCGAAAGAGAGCTCCGGCGACTCCGGCGACCACGGCTCGGCAGCTCCGGCGACCAGGTGACCCATTTTTCTTTTCCCTCCTGATTTCACTCTCAGATCAGCGCATCACCCCTATTCCTCTCTGGCACTCCTGTAGGGTGTTCCCCATGGTGGTTCAGCTCCGACTCGGATTCCAAGATCTGCAAACCGAGACGGTCTCCAGATTCGATTAGTTCGGCCGCCGGCTCGCCATATAAACTAGGATAGGAGAGGGACTCGAAGACTCTCACCTCATTGAGAGATTAGCGGCCCTAAGATCCTTGTTGTCGCTTCGTTTCCCTCGTCGCGATCAAAATCAGCAATTGTATCTCTTTAGATGCACAGCGAGGAAAGGCATACTGATTGAATTTGGAGGCAATGTCTAAGCGTCAGCACTGGCAACTCGACGACGACCGCGCCGTAAGAAGGCCGCGGCTCGTGCCGAAGAAGCACCTCTACGTTGTGCTGGATGATTGGGACAAGGGCTTCAGCATCTACAAGATTGATGCTGACACTTTGCAATACACCTACGCCGACGACCTGCAGGTTGGGTTCCCTGGCAAGGCTGTCCTCCGGTTACCGGCACCAGTACATGGTCTTCATATGGGCTTCACCGCCCTGGGCAGCAACATCCTCATCGCCACCAACCCTCGTTGTCTACAGACTCCCGCCCTCCTCTACGACACCGAGACAGCAGGAATCACCATTGGCCCTCGCCTACGGCTTTCACTGCTTGCCTGTGACACCATCGCTGTGGCTGCTGGTGGTACACTCTACGCTTTGACACGGCGCCATATCAACGAGCAGCACTTTTTCCAGGCCATGTCGTCAGCACCATTGGAGAACGATGAGCCGTGGTATCCTAGTCCAACCATGAGATGGTCCTGGAAAAGCATGCCCTCACCGCCACCATTTGACATGGAGGATCAATTTACTTCCTACGCGCTTCACCCGGATGGGCACACTATTTTTATGTCGGCGCGCGAGAGGCACTATCCGTATCTTCCCAGTGGCACCTTCTCCTTCGATACCAAGCATTCTGAGTGGAGGTGCCATGGGGAATGGGCGCTGCCTTTCCAAGGCCAAGGTTACTTCGACAGCGAGCTTGATGCATGGGTTGGGCTTCGTAAGGATGGGTACATTTGCTCCTGTCAAGTCCCCTCCCGCAGCAACACAAGTACCGTGGAGCCGGAGTGGAAGATGGTCAGGGAGAAGTTGTTCTTCAAGGTCCCGGAGAGGCAACTGAAATCGGCAAAGGCCACTCTCGCGTACATGGGCAACAACAACTTTTGCCTTGTGGAGTTTTTGCTACGCGAGGGAGTGGAGTTTAAGCACGCCTTTGGTGACCGTGATGGTTGTGTGCTCCAGATGAGCACGTTTGGCCTTAAATATGATCGCAAGGGACAACTGCAAACCACGCGCCACCACACCAACACCTATGTAGTGTCTAAGCATCTCCAATCGTTTTCTCCAGTAGTGTTCTGGATGTAAACCTGTTTGACATGTTTTATGCAAACTATGTCTCAGTAATGTAAATTGTGATATGTGGCACTATAAAGAAAGAAAAGGCCCTGCTTCTCTTGGCTATTTTATGGAGTCGGAGCGATTATTTGTGTACACCAATTGGCAGAAGCACATTTGCTTTTGGAAGAAATTATAATTTTGGTATTAGGATTATGGAATTTTCTATGCACTGACAAATGCAGTAATAGTTACAAACCTACTTAGTAAAGCCTAGTTTGTTAAGATCAATTTTTTCTCAAAGAAGAATAGTAACAACATCGGATTCTATAAGCAGATATTTGATCAGTGCTACCAATTTCTTAGAGAAAATTGAAATGGTTATGTTCCAAATGAACCAAAATAGGGCACAAACTGTATGCATCTCTGTTGAGTTAATCAGTTTGAAACCAACTATAGATAACACAGTTGAATGTCACTGTATGACTCATATTACACCATGTACATGACATTTTCTCATGTTTGTACACACGCGTATTTGTGCATCTCAACTATTGACATCAATAGGCCTCCATACGAGAGATCAGGATTTTCAGGTTACGGATTAACAGAACACGCCGTTAGGAAAAATCCATATTCCTTGTGATAATATTAGTATTCATGTAACAAAAAAAATAGTATATGTTTGGATTGTTGGTATGAAAAAGTCATTCATCTTTTTTCGACTAATAAGTCACGTGAGCAAACTTGACATTTTGGGGTTAAAATAAACAGTTTAGAAAATATGAACCCTAGCTTATAGCATCTTGGTCTTTTCCATTCAAAAGGGATCTTTTCTTATTTCCTTCAGAATCGAGGAGGATCTTGCAATTCCTTTTAGATCCTGACTGGATATGCTTCCTCCCTCCGTTATAGTCTGTATAGTTGCTCTCTCCCCTTGCTGCTTTGGACATTTCCTCCTTCCCCTTCTACTGCAATTACCCCTCTATAATCCTCATCTTTTAATAAAAGAAATACTATCAGGACCTCCCCTATAGCTTTCAATTAAAGAAAAAGGTTAGGAGTTGAACTTTGTAAAGTGAACTTCGGAAAGAGTTAAAGATTGTAAAATGTACTACTTTTTATGTAATGCACTACTCCCTCCGATCCATACTAAATGTCGGGGATTTAGTAAAAAAAACTTGGTACAACTTTGTAGTATGTTTCTAGTATTTGTTGGTAGAACCCAAGGTTTCCAGTATTGTTGCTTCCATAACAGATTAATGTACTACAACCTTTTGTTGTGGGACGTGACATGGAAATGACTATTTCTTTTTCATTGACATCCAGAAAACTCCACTTTTCCGCCCCATGACTATTTCTTTTTCATTGACATCCTACATCATGCATGCACTAGTACCAAAGAAATGTACAGCCAGAGTCTGTTAGTTTAAGCTGTCAGCGATGAATTCTCTGCCGCTGCAGCCAGACGCCACTCATTGGCTGCAGCCCACCTTGGCCGCCGGCAGCCCACATTACAGGTCTTGTCGTCGTATTCACGCATGAAGGCCCGGGAGGAAGAAAGCACGCTAGAGTGCCGGGTTTACTGATCAATGGAAATATTGTTTACAGTGCAGGCATCAGCTAGGAGGATCCACACACAAACCATACATAACGAACGAGTTACTACTTACTAGCGACCAATGTATGAGGATAGGCAGTGACGTTTGGTCCGGTAATGTGGCCAGCGAGATGAAAAACATTTGAACTTCCACACCTTCGCCAAACGAAGGATACCTCCTCAAATTAAGGACTTGTCTTGGCTAATCGATTTCCTACAGGATGAAGCTATAGCTGCATTTTATATGCCACGGGCAACTCATACATGTCAGTATTTCGAGATAATTGCATAAAACCAACACATTTGGGGCAGTCACTACAAAAACAAATCACCGCAATACGGGAATGCTGTAAAAAACCACTGAATTGCATGGGGAAGCACATTGCAAATAACCCTAATTTGTGTCGACGGATGGGTCCCTGGCAAGTACTGGATTGCCAGCTCGTGTGTCACCTTTATGCGCTTTTGATATTTTTGAAGCACTTGATCCTTTTCATCGGCGGAAAAGCGACGACAACATCAAGGAGGCGTGTGTTCACGCCGTCTTACCCCGAGACGAGGCTCTCAGCGTGTCAGCACACGCCACTTTGATGTTGTGGTCACTCCAACAATAACAGAGATGGCACTATGGAGGACAAGGACGGTAGCTGGAAAGTTGCTCCATCCATCCATATATATGAGCGGGCGAACGAGCATGCGCCGGCGTGTACAAACGCTACATATAGGTCTGCGTGCATTGCGGCAGGCACATCGACGGCTGGCCAATCATATGTATGTGGCATTAAACCAACGAGTGGTCGAATATCTGCCTTAGCTAAGTTTAGCTTGTTTTCAGAGTCTTGCTTGTCTAATTTCAGCTTATTTTCTGTGCCCCCTCAAACTCCTTGCATGAAACTAAATTTGGGTGGTCGAATGTATGGCTTAGCTAATTTTAGCTTTCTTTTCTACGGGCACAAACTCCTTGCATGAAACTAATTTTAGATGATGGATGTTCTGCAACTCAGTCACTAGAGTTGACGACAGGGAGGGTTTAGCTGATTTTATTGTTTTGGTTCCATCCAAGTAAGAATATTTGTAGTAGCCTCTTAATCAACTCTCTATACATTGTCAAACAACTCTTCACTGGCACTAGCTAGCTCGAGTAACACATATATGCCACTGGTCTCTTATCTGGTGGGCTAGGTGCATTTTAGTTAATAATCAGCACGATCAGGATATATCTACAAACTTTGAACCATACTTTTAGAACCGTGAACCGCCCACAGTACAGTAAGGTGTATCAGTCATATAGAAAGGTGCCAAAGAAGGTAAAGTTGACGCTACCCACAGTGAAAGATATATCTACAAACTTTGAACCATACTATAAACTGGTAAGCGTCTAGATGATACTCAGTTATTATTGATCAGAGAGAGTACTACTTAAAACAAGTGCGCTATGGCGGATTCTTTTTTTGAGATTCGAATTTAGCAGCATACAGTATAAGGAATTCGGATGATGGAAAAATGAAAATGATTTAGTTTTATCCCCAGAAAAATATATTTGTTTGCTCTCCAGTCTCAGTTTTCTTGGTGTTTAATGTGCCATCATAAATTACCAAACTAAAACGCAAGGAGTCGTATGCCGTAGAAAAAACAGACCAAATTTAATGTCGTGAGCAAAGTGGCGCGGTGTGTCCTGGTTGCAGCCAAACCCCAGTCTATTGATAGCACTACTTAGTCTTCACCTTCTCCGTTTGATGAATCGCAGTGCAGATCTTTTTCCAGCTCCTTCTGGCGATAAGCAACGGTATCACAACCCACGAACTGTTCGCTCCAACAAAGTATGCCCAGAAGTAGAAGGGACTGGCCCAGAAGTTGAAGCCATCCAAATAGGCGGTAGCAAAGTACACAATGCATCCATAGAGCTGACCCAGACACACCGTGAACTGGAGGATATGGCTATAGGACTTCCGGGATGCAATAGCATAGCTGCAAGCAGGAAGTTTGTGGTAAGAGCAATATCACTAAAATCTAGATGCTTTGAAAATCAATCTGAGAAGAACATCAATCTGTAGAATCATACAAATATTAATGTTTTGAAAATTAATAGCAACACTAAGTTGATGGACCTTACAGGTTATATGCACGAATTTTATAAGCACTATTGGGACTAATCACACCTGATTTCTGTTAGAATATGTTATTTGTGTATGACTGTAATATCTTGTCTAGATTCAGTAGAGTACTGAAATCATCAAGATGGTTGTTTATTCTAGGGCCATCAAAAGTACCGACAAGGGAAGCACATGAAAACAGCCTCCATGTATTCATGAATTCTGTAATTTGTGGGCATCACATTATCTTTCCTGCCTCATATCATGTAAACACAACACTAGGTTTAGTACAGGAGGGCCACACTACTTGCGGATTTGAGCATAAGCATATGCTCTGTCCAACATCTATTGGTCGGACGTTACATCAGATTGTGTACTTCCATTAGTCATTTAGTTGACATCAAATCTTAATTCGAAGGGTGGCCCAATGATGATTTGTCATGGAGATCAGGGCCTCACATCATCGTAAAAGAAAGGTGTTTATAATCAAGTCTGAAATCTGAGTGATGCAGATGTCTTAAGACTCTTGCATAACTGTGGTTTGAATGACCTTCACTAACAGAGGCTAACTAGCCAACAATAACTTGACCCCACAAAATTTGGAAGTGCCATGTTGAGTATTAAATTTCAGAAATACTATGATTGAGGCTTAGGACGATGGCAGAATCACCAACAAAGTACTAGCTACAGAACAATAACTTGACCCCACTGACACAATGTCAGAAAAACTGAAAGTGCAGTACTACTGCTACGCAAGCAGGGACCGTAAACAAGACGAGGAGACGTACACTGCAAGCAGCGATCCAGGGCCTTCCAACAGAACCGTGATGGCTTCGAGGGTGACGGTGGCGGTGTCCCTCGCAACGTACCTGGAGTCACCCTTACTGTACTCCTTCACTGCACAACACGAAAGAAACGGGTTCAGCGAAACTCCATCTGGACTCTGCGCTGAACTAATTGGACAATGAAAACAGTGGTGTTGTTGGGAGGGGAAATGGGAGACGAGCCTGGCAATGAACTTAACTGGATTCGTCGAAGTAACTTGGGTTCTCTTTGGAGAAGAAATCAGGGGTGAAGACGAAGGACCCCTCGACGACGAGGTGGGTCAGTCCGGTGAACGCCCACCAGCACATGAGCAGCCTGTCGACCTTGGACAGTCTGCTGCATCTCCCTGCGCGCGAACCAAAGGCGTGTGAGCTGATGACCCGATGAGATGTAGCTAGAGCCGGGTCGGGATCCGCGGAGGTGTTTACCGGAGAGGAGCCAGACGGCGAGGAGAACGAAGAGGGAGGTGCCGAGGTAGGGCCCGAGGATCTCGAGCTGGGAGAGGCGCTGCGGCACGTAGCCCGGGAGGTCCAGGCCCGCCGGCGAGTAAGGATGGGCAGCCATTGCCTCTGCTGGAGCTGGAGCAAGTTTCGCAGTCAACGAACTGAACTGAACTGTATGGATGGGATCGTCATCGTGCCTGGCAAAGGACGAATTTTGTAACCGTGGTGGAACGCCGAGTGTTTGGAGATTTGCTTCCCGCGGGAATTCGAGTCGGTCACGGACTCAGGAAGCGTGCGCCAGGTCAGCAGCCCACCATTTGTTCTCGGCTGCACGACAGGGGCCGCTTCGATGGGTCGTTTGTGTTGACGCGTGCCTCTTCGGAGGGAGAGTGCTTTATTGCGTACGGGATTTGAGTCGCCGCGTCGGAGGGATTGACTAGAGTCCGGTGCGTGCGGGCGGGTTTTGCTCGCTTGATTGAGTCGAGTCCTTGGGAACGCGCACGATTTTCCCCAAGATGATTTATGACTGCCTGCCGCATGATTTTCCCCTAATAATTTCCTTTGCTCGCTGCGGATTCAACACCACGCCGTCCCCAATGATTGACCCTTTGCACGCTCGATGCTTCCTTTGTTCTTCTTCGCCGTCTCGAAACAAGAAAAGCAGACATCTACATCTGCTCGGGGCACCTAAGGGCATGTACAATGGTCTAGACGGATCGTGACTGTAATAGCACTCCATATCAGATATAGACAGTAGTATAGACAGTGTCTACAGTGGTTTGTCTGTAAATTATCTATTTTTAGCCATAACCATGTGTGAGTATAAGTAATAGACACCCTTCATACAACAACAAAAATGCTGTCTGTAAGCCGTCTGTAAGAAGCCTACTGGATCGTCACGTAACTTTACAGACAGCCTCCCTCTCTCTCCTCATTCTCTTTCCTCCACATCACCAAAATCACCAATAACTACCCCTTACAGACAGCTGAGTCATCGCCATTGTACATGCCCTAATTAATCCTACTACTAGTACCGAGACCTCCCAGTGCAGTGCAGTGCATGACTCACTGCTGCCGTTCAGTATCCAACCAGCCAATCCACTTCTATCTTCTACACATAAAAGCAAGTTTAAGTTCCTTGGGCGTCACCAATTACTCCACCAAAAAAGAAACAAGAAAAACCAACACTAACCGGCTGACTGGGACCGCTTTATAGAAAACACAAATGTAGCATCAAAATCGAACATTCTGCTAGCCTCGAACCTCATCGTGGTTGTGAATCGCCGTGTACTCTCACTGACAAGACGCCCTACCCGCGAAAACCGTCGTTCCGCGAGGCGCCGGTGCGCCCGATTCGCACCCTTGGCCAGGGGACCGGCACGGAGCTACCGACGCTTCTATTGGGTTCGCGACGAAGACTTTAAGTAGGCGGAAGGGCGGAGTCAGAGGGCTGACAGGGGGGGGCCACACCATAGGGCGGCGTGGGCCCCCCCTTGGCCACGCGGCCCTATGGGGTCGGCGCCCCGTTGCACCACTTCGTTTCCCTTTCGGTCTTCTGGAAGCTTCGTGAAAAAATAAGACCCTGGGCGTTGATTTCGTCCAATTCCAATAATATTTCCTTTGTAGGATTTCTGAAACCAAAAACAGCAGAAAACAGCAACTGGCTCTTCGGCATCTCGTTAATAGGTTAGTGCCGAAAAATGCATAATAATGACATAAAATGTGTATAAAACATGTAAGTATCATCATAAAAGTAGCATGGAACATAAGAAATTATAGATACGTTTGAGACGTATCAAGCCTCCAATTAAGTTGTGGAGACTACCCCAAGCTTACACGGGTTCGGTGACCATCCTCAAGGGTCCCCTAGTGGATTGTGGGATCTTGCATTGTGCAAGAGAGCGTGGAGATTGTGCTGAGCCATTGTGACACTTAAAAGGGCATTGTGCTTCCGCACCGCTCAAATAGAGATTAGCTTCATTTGGGAAGTGAACTTCAGAATAGATTGTCGTCTTTGTGTCCCCTCTGTTATTCCTACCCATGAGTTATTTACTTATGCACTTTACATAGTTGCTTGTCTTGCATATCATAAGTTGTTGATGCACATAGATGAACCTTAGTTTGTGCTTAAGGAATTAAATGCTAGTTTTATTCCACATTTGTTAATCTCATCTTGTAAAAGTTTTAAACCGCGTATTCACCCCCCTCTAGGTGAAATCATGTCCTTTCAGATTTGCTACGCCAGATCTACCGGATTTAGGTTAGGGGTTCCCCCTACTCGTTTCTTAGGCATTTGGCATGGGCGATGTTGGCTTGTGATTGGTTTGTTGGCTGGAGTGGTGATGGCGGCATCCTTCATCGGTTCTTGTCACTTTTTAGTTCCCTTTCTCTCTTGTAGCTCCAGGCGCCCTTTCAGGTTGTGGATCTTCCGGGTTCCCATCCACATCGTATGTTGGGTCAATGGGTGAAAGAACAGGATATAACAACTAGATGAGGTGAATAAGAGTTTATGCAAATTACTACGAACTTAAATTAATGTAGGGTGAAAGAGTAGCACAAAACGACAATATGAAGAAAGTACAAGTGCAAGCAAATGATGAATCATGTAAAACAGAGAATTGATGAAACAAACATGATTTTTAACTTATTCAAGTAGCAGAGTGAATCAAACGATGCAAAGAAAACAAACAGTAAAAGGACACCAATACTCAATGCAAGTTTACTAGTCCGCAACCTCTTCTTCAACTATGTTTGTTCAAGGTAGTATCTCACTCAAATAAAAACAGACAGATGCTTGAGGAGATTTCAAAGAAAGGATATATATGTTATGGTAATTGTGTGGAGGGATTGAGCGCACAACAAGTTTCTAGTTCGGCTTTCCAGATCACCCCCTCCTCCTTAATATTAGAGGGTAACTTAGAGCATTTGCAGTCCCGTTCCCCAAACCGTCCTTCAAACCACGCCGGATTGAACGTTTGTGGGACGTGTTTCGTTCGTGCCACGTTTGGGGGACGTCCCTCCCCAGTCGCGTCCCCCAAACAAAGTTTCGGAAATTTTAAACTTTAGCGAGATTCGATTAGATTTATCCAAACTTGGCATATATTACATAGATTCGAACGAAATTTGACTAAATTTAAACTAAACCTAATCTAGAAGTACTTGCGGCGGCCGGAGGCATCGTAGTACTGGTGGAAGTTGTACATGTCGTCGGTGACGACCTCCTGCTTGACGCGCTCGTCGGGCTCGTTGACGGGCTCGTCCTTCACTAAGTCGCTTGGTCCTACCTCGCCATCGTCGGTGAGGTCCACGAGTGGCTTTCCAGAGTCGCGGAAGGACATGGCGATCGCCATGTCGAGGTCGCCCCTCCAGGCGTCCTTGTCGTTCATCGACGCCAAGCACGCCGCCCGCAGTCCTCGGGGTCGTCGCTGCTGGCGATGAGCCGCTGCTGCCGCTCGTACTCCGCCAGCCGCGCCGTCTTCGTCGCTTCCTCCGGCTCCTCCTTCACCTCCGGCTTCGGGATGAGGAGGGCGCCGCCACGCCTCTCTTGCTGCCGCTGCCGCCACACCTCGTGTTGACGGGTGTCGCCGGCTCCTCCTTCACCACGCGTTTGGGGACGGTGTAGGGCGCCGAGCGGTACGACGAGGACGGCTTCGATCGGGCCGGTCCTGAAGAAGAAGAGTTCGACGAGGACAAGTACGTGGTCCTCCTCGGCTACCATTGCGGTGGTCCTCCTCGAGGAGACGGTGGCGTCTCCAACCTTGGAGCGCCGTTGCAGATGCCGCAGATGACGCTGTCGAGGGTGCGCCCCGGAACGCCCCAGAACAGGGCGCGACCGTCCTTGTTCCAGCTGTTGGACCCACCGATGAGGCCGGTGGTGCTGTGCATCTCGATGTCGTACTTGGCCTTGAAGTACGTGGCCCAACAGTCGTCGTTGTCCTTGGCCACCCATGTCGGATCCGCCCGCTCCTCGGCGGTGAGTTGAGCCCGCCGGGCCTTGATGCCGTCCCTCCATTGCTCCATGCCCGGCTTCGGCGGCGGCGGGACACCAATGCCGTTCACGGCCATCTTCCAGCCGCCGTTGCTTGGCAGCCGCATGTCCGGCGGGACAGGATATCGGGCGTGGTACAGCGCCCATGCCTCCGGCACGGTTAGGCTGCCGCGGACGAAGCCGTTCGCCGCGGCGATCTTGCGGGAGGACGAGGTCGACATTGTTTGGAGCGGCGAGGAGAAGATCTGAGGGGGGGGGGCGACGAGAAGGTTTGGGAGCGGTGAGAGGTTGGGACGAACCGCAGGGTGTCTTAATGTACAGCGGCGACAGCGGGTGGTTGCACGCAATAACGCCGGCGCGGACGGCCACGCGGCCATGCACAACGAGACGCCATTAACGTCGCTTGACCAAAGGTAGGCGAGGGGGTTTTAGCCTTCCGAGCCGTTGACACGTCGGGCCCACATCGCCTCGCCTCGCTTTTCGTTGTGTCCGGCGTGCCCGGTGCGTCCCCCGTGGGACGGGGACGGGCTCGGGGCGGCGGACACCGTATCGGACCGTGCTGGACAAAAATCAGCTTTGGGGGACGCGGCTAGAACCATTTTTTTATCCGACACGTCCCAAATAGCTTTGGGGACGGCTTTGGCGACAGATGCTCTTATGACTCAAAGCTACTCATCGTTTTTTCTTCATTCTTCATTCGCTTCATTGCTTCAACGTTGTGGGTGGCTATTTCTTTTTGTACCTGTAAATTATTTATGTGTACTAGTACTATATTTACACGTGCGGTGTAAAAAGCTCGAGAAGCCCGTAGCAACGCGAGTATCAAACAAGTACGTAATAGAATGCCAAATTGTTTACGAATCTAAACATCTTTTTGTTTTTTATTTGGTGTTTTCAAAATGAAATTATTATCTTAGAACATGAATGAAATTATCTGTTTTTCTCAATGCTTTCTTCCGTTACTTTCTCTCTAGACATGGGCCAGCAGCCCAGCACCTTCCCATACGGCCATACCCAGTCTGCTGAATCGTCCCTTCCGCGGCTCTACCTAGGAAGTTCGCCGCCGCCGGCAACCGTCCCGGCGTCGGTTAGGAGAGACGATGTCGCTTACTACATAGAGGAGAGAACGTGCGGCAGCGGCGTCCCCATGGTCGTTCTGCTCCGAATCGGATTCCAGGTATATCCTGCTCTGTGCCCTACCTTTCCTATCTGCAAACCGAGCCGGTCTGGGAGTTCAATTTAGTCAGCCCCACCCTAGCTCTATAAACAAGAGGAGGGATTCGAAGACAAGTCGCTTCATTACCAGATTATTAATTCTGGATTCTTGTGCCGACCCTCAGATTATCGTTTCGTTCCCTTGATTCCAATCAAAATCAGAACTGAATCTCTTTACACAGATACAGCCACGGCCGGCGGATTGATTAGATTTGGAGACAATGTCTAAGCGTCATCAATCGCAACTCAATGGCGACCGCACCGGCAAAAGGCCGCGGCTTGTGCCGAAGAAACACCTCTATCTGGCGCTGGATGATTGGGACAAGGGCTTCAGCATCCACAAGATCGATGCCGACACCTTGCAAGACACCTGCACCGACCTGCAGGTCGGGTTCCCTGACCCTGCTGCCCTCCGGTTTGCGGCGCCAGTACATTATCTCGGCATGGGCTTCACTGCCTTCGGCAACAACATCTTCATCGCCACCAATCCGCGCTGCGGACAGACACCCACCCTTGTATACGATACCAGCACGGCAGGACTCGCCATCGGCCCAAGCCTACCGGTTCCACTGCTCGGTGGCATTGACATCTCCGTGGTTGCTGGTGATACCTTGTATGCATTGAAATCATGCCATGGCGGCGAGCAGCACTCCTTCGAGGCCATGTCGTGGGCACCCACTGGGAATGATGATGAGTGGTCTCCAAGGCCAGCTATGGCTTGGTCCTGGAAAAGCTTGCCCTCACCACCACCATTTGCCATGGATGATGAAATTACCTCCTACGCGATGCACCCGGACGGACGCACCATATTCATGTCTGCACACGACAGGAACTATCGGCATCTTCCCAAGGGTACCTTCTCCTTTGACACCGAGCATTGTGAGTGGAAATGGTGTGGGGAATGGGTGCTGCCTTTCCAAGGCCAAGGCTACCTCGACGGCGAGCTTGACGCATGGGTCGGGCTTCATAAAGATGGGTACATTTGCTCCTGTCAAGTCGCCTCCCGCAGCAGAGCAAGTAATGTGCAGCCGGATTGGAAGATGGTCAAGGAGAAGTTGTTCCTCAAGGTCCCGGAGAGGCGAGTGCAACATACAAGGCCCACTCTTGCATACATGGGCGACGGCAAGTTTTGCCTTGTTGAATGCGTGCTACGTGAGGGAGTGGAGTTTAGGTGCGCCTTTGGTGACCGCGATGGTTTCCTGCTCCATATGAGCACGTTTGGCCTTAAGTATGATCATAGGGGAGAGCTGCGATTCACACGCCACCGCACTAACTCCTATGTAGTGTCTAAGCATCTCCGGGGATCTTCTCCTGTAGTGTTCTGGATGTAAGAGGTGTTTTACTTGTTTTATGTAACTCTGGATGTGAATGATGATGACGTGTTTCAAGAACTAAAAGCGATGTTGTTCTTTTGCTTCTTGCATTATTACCATGCTAATCAGGGATGGTTGGACTCTTAAGTTAGTAATATATCACGGTAGACAATGAAATTACTTCTTGTTTCGAGCAAATATGGCGGAAACCTTTCCCGTGCATTGAGAAGAAATTAGAGTTTGTTACAAGATAATGAGATTATTTCTGCGTCGCACGTCTATGTACTATCTCAGGATTAGCAGCATGGAAGTGTCTAATAATCTATCTTTTCAAGGTAGCATGGATGGACAGGTACAATAACGCGATAATACCTTTATTGCAAATACCACTGTCTTGTTCTTAGAATTGCCTTTACCCAAAGAAAAGAAATTGGAAAATCAATGTCAAGTTTTTCGCATTCCATAGAAGATTATTTTACAAGCAGTAACTCCTTGTTAATCTACTGGAGTATATAGTTCCAAGGAACTGAAGAGCGTCCTATTTTTGCCAGAGCCTATGTAGATGAAGCTTTTATGAGCATAAATTGCCTTTGTTATATTCTTTGTTGTCAACTTGATGTTATGTATGATCGTCATTAGGATGGAATATCTTTTGTTTATATCAGATTATATTTCTTTGGAAGTTCCTTGTTCTCCATATATACTCTGTTTTTCAGCAGATAATTGTATCGGTGCTAGCAATTTCCTTTAGGGGCGTGCTGAGCGTCCCCCGGGGGATCAAATCCCCCGATCCCCCGGGTCCCAGCCGTCCGATATGTAAATCTGACCCGTCCGTGCAGCGTGAACGCTAGCGCAACAGCTTAAAAAAAAGAAAAAAATCACACCCCACGATCTACCCGGTCCACGTCATACAACTCCCGCACATGGCGTTGCCAAGCAGCCTGTCTCTTCCCCGTCCCCGCTCCTCCCTTCAGTAACAACCGTCGCCGGAGTAATGCCGCAGGTCACTGGAGAACCCCGTCGCGAGCGCCGCCGCAGGTTTCGCCGGAGAACCCCGTCGCTAGCGCCGCCGCAGAATCCTTCAAGGGCTCGCCTGAGAAGTAGCATCTTCTCTCGGCGCCTCGCATCCCCTCCGTCAGACACGCGGTCGTGGAGAAAACCGACACCACACCGCCGGTGACGTAGCTTCGCCACCCACCGAAGCAACAACGGCGTTAGCCCCTATAGCACCACCGCACCCCTCTAGCACCACCGCCTTCCTCTTCTTGTAGCAACGCCGCCACGCCAAGGTAGCACCGCCGGTCTCCCCTTGCAGCAAGGTTGGCCGACCCTTGTAGCAAGGTCATCCGAGCATTTGTAGCAGCGCCGCCGCGCCATTGTAGCATCAGAGATTGCCTTTTGTAGCGACGCCCGGTCGCCAATTGTAGCAAGGTCGGCCGTCGATGGTAGCATTGCCTGGCCGCCGCTACCCACAGCCTCCGCCGCTGCTACCCACAGCCTTCGCAGCTGCTGCGAACGGCCGCCGTCGCCGCTACCCACAGCCTCCGCCGCTGCTACCCACGGCCTTCGCAGCTGCTGCGAACGGCCGCCGTCGCCGCTCCCCATGGCCGCCGCCGCTGCAGCAAACGGCCGCCTCCGCTGCTACCCACGACCGACGCCGTTGCTGCGAACGGCAGCCTCTGCTGCTACCCACCGCGCCCCCACAAGAGTAGCAGCCCGCCCAGTGCCGTCGACGGAATCCGCGCGGCCGATGGGAAGGCGGAGTTGGCGTCGAGGCCGTCGCGCGTACGACGGCCAGATGCCCGACGGGCGGAGCTCGGCATCGGGGCGGACGTGGGGGCGGCAGCTACGAGATGGATAAAGTCGGGGGAGGCGGCGCCCTGTGCATGGGAGGCGGGCGAGAGCTTAGCGGCGGCACATGACACTACATCAGCAATGGAGCTGTCTGGCAAGGGGAAAAAGGATGGACGGAGCTAGAAGATAGATATGGTGAAGAATTTTCTACCTCTCAGTTTAATTGGTCCCACCCATGTGCGTGCACGGAGAGAACCCACGTTGCATCTCGCGTGGCAGGACGTGAAACCCGTGTGCTGCTCGTTTCGTCCGTCCCGCGGGGACGCGTGGCGTGCGGAGGAGGCGGGGGATCGTAGACGCGATCGTCCGGGGGTTGGCGAGCATTTTCCTTTCCTTTAGGCATTCCAAATTACTCCAATTGTCACAGGACAAAACAACATAAACTTTTCCGTTTTTATTAACATCCTACATCATCAATGGAATCATCGTGCGTACAGTTTCTATATGCTCATGATTCTAACCCCTAGCTCGTGTCGCTCTCAGGGACGGCTCGAGCGAAACCCTAGCCATCGTTGCCCCCACCCATCCTCCCCCGCATCTCCCCGCCGCCACCGAGGAAGCCGGTGGGCAAACCCCTCCCATCAGATAGCGGTTGCGGGCTCTCGTATTTGAGTGTGGCTGGCGGTGGAGGGGCCTCCTCCTGCGTGGTGGGATATTCGTCTAGAGCTTCGCGGCGGCCTTGGACGACGTGGCTTGTCCGACGGAGATGGAATCTGAGGGCGGACCCAGACTTCTTAGACGACCTTGGCGATCATTGTGGCCGCAAGGGCGGCACAACGCCTAGCTCGAGGGACTCGATACGCTTAGCCCCTCATCTCCGTGTGGTACGGGTGGTGGTGGTGGTGCCCGCTGAGATCTCCGATCTGTTGTTGGGAGCCAACATGCGGCAGGGTGGGGGCTTGCCGGTCTGCTTAATAAAGGAGGAGGTCCTAGGGTTCTTCTCGCACCAAGATGGTGTTCTGCTTGATGTTGAACCTCATTGATATAGCCGGCGACAAGTTCCGGAAAGCTTTGACGACGATCTCCATTGGCGCCTGATGTTTGTAGATTGTTGGATTTGATGGGATTTGCTCATGTGCACCCATATTTCTGGCCGTGCGTCTTCAGGAGGGAGTGACGCGAAACTTCGTTGGCTGTTGCCATCATGGGACTTGTCCGTTTCCGATGTCCATGAAGAAGACAATGAGGGAGAATTTTATGGCGGCTAATGTCCAAGGTCTAGTAATGTTGGACTAAGTCTTCATTGTGATGATGACTTCGCTTGGTGTTTCTAGACTTGTAGCAGCCGCATCGGGAACCAAGAGAGGCAACATAGGAGGAGTACATAGTCATATCTTTTAGGGTGAAAATCCAAGATGTGGCCTTAATTGGTTGTGCCAACCATGGCCTTATTAAAGGCATTGTTTTGTGAGCATGAACTTTAGGTGTTGTACTGGCAGTGGGCTGTGTTGCATCTACAAGGTTTTGACCATCGTAGTGGGATGTTTTGTTTTTATTTTATTTTTTTTCCTCTTTGTAGTAAGGTTGTGTGTGTGCACCGTAATGTCTTTAGGACATTTCATTGTTGTAGAGACTATGTGAAATTGGTATCTTTACGGTATTAATATATTCCCTTTATCGAAAAAAGTGTATGGGTGTATTGCCTCTATGTGTGGTTGTTGGTAATTAATGAAAATCTCTATGAGCTAATGTTTTCATTGATTTTTATATAAAAGAATATTCCTTAAGTACTATTTGACAACCACATGTTGGACTCAAGTATGGATGCCATGAAGATAAAGATATACATTATGTTTTAGCATCAAGATCATCGATTTGAAAATATGCATATGATATGATCAAGAAGAAGAATAAACAAAGATGGAAGTTCCTATGTGGAAATCAAAGCTTATGTGTTAAGACTAGAAATGTTTAATTTAGCTTAAAGGAGAAAATGCATTTTTAGAGGTTTCCGTGAAACCGGCGTACGTTTCGGTGTCGCTGGGTTCACCGCCAGTCGGTCCTGTTGCAACTGGTTGTGGCGCCGTCCTTTGCTGAAACCCTACGACATACCATTTCCGGTAAGTGGCCGTATCTAGCTCAATCGCGGACGGAACAATCCGCGCCAGCCCCAGTTTACTTCGGTTCACTGGTCGGTATGCCATCTTTGCAAACCAACGTGTGGACCGGTTGACTGATCGATACGCTAGAACAACTAGCGCCAGCATCGGTTTGCTCCGATTACTGACTTGTTTTATACGAAATCTTTCTAAACTAGCATGTGGACCGGTTGATGGGTCGGTGCACCGGAACGTCCAATGTGCACACATGTTGTGCCGTCTTTCTTCCAGATCTGCCGGACCAGAATCAACTTTGCAGTTTAGCCCCTTCTAATTTAATTTCTCACTTTATGTAAGGTTTTTTATTATTTTGCTCTGTGTACACAGTTAGGAGACTAACAAATGGGCTCCACCACTTGCCATGTCAGCAAATACATCTCTATACAGTGAGCTAGTGACCTAAATGATTGTTATGCCGTATTTAGTTACCGTACATCGTGTATTTCAAAGGTCGGTGACTGTATCGACTTTCCTCTCAAGTTCTGGTACTACCGATGAAATCGATGCCGCGTTTTCCCGAAAAACAAAAAAACCATGAAGTCGACCTATGGCTCACCTGCTTTCTCCCCGAACGACCATGATCTCCCCTCTTGGTTTCGTCCCTGTATTGAGCTCACTCCCTCAAGTTTGCGTTGAGTGATGTCTCCCTCCCCCGTGTAAATCTGTTGTCAGGGCATCTCCGGCGGCGCGACGCAAACGGTCGCTAAGCGTCCGTTTTCGTCCGCCGTGACCGGAAATGCGTCCGGGGCCTGTTCCAGCGGGGCGACGTAAAGTGACCGGGCCGTCCGCGGAGACTCAAACCCGGCCCAAATATGCGCCGGGTTTGCGTCTCCGCGGACGTTCGGCGGTCGCGGAAAATGTCCGCTCGGTCCTCGCACGGGCCCTCCGCCGCGCCGGCACAACCGCTTCGTCTTCCGCGGCATTACTTCCGGGCGGCGCGCTGCAGCCTTTGCGGGGCCGCGTTAATGGCATGCCTCGGCTTCCGCGAGCGTGCGCGGCGGTCGATGCGTCTTCTCCGCCGCATGCGGCACCGAGGCGTCGCTTCGGCGGTCTCGCGGCCGCGTTAATGGCGATGCCTCGCGTGGCGCGCGGCCGTCGCCTACCTCGGCGCACGTAGTAAATGGCGATGCCACGCGTGGCGCGGCCGTCGCCCTGCCTCCGCGCTATATATACGGGGGCGCGAGCATCTCATCTCCTCCCCCACAAACCCTAGCCGCCGCTGCCGTAGCGCCGCTTCCTCTCAAGCGGATCCACCATGAGCAGCGCCGGACGCGGCCGGGCTGCCGCGCCTCCACCTCCACCTTCACCTCCCACTCCACCTCCCCGGCCTCGAGCTCCGACGAAGGGTTCGACTACGACGACAGCGACCGACCTCCTCCACCCGGTCGGGGACGCCGCGGACCCGGCCGGAGTGGGAGAAGGAAGCGAGGAGGAGCGGGCGGCCCATGCGGCTGTCGACGCCGAGCCGGAACAGCCGCAGGCCGGCGGCCGCCGCCGCAGCCCGAGGACTCGACTCGGAGATTTCTTGGTCATCCGATGACCCCGATGCGCCGACGCCGGAGGAGAAGGCGGCGGAGCAGCGGGCCCTCGTCGAGTCTTTCGAGACGCTCAAGGACGAGGCCGCCAACGCGAGGCCGGAGCAGGTGCTCGCAAGAGGACGCGGCGACGCACCGAGCCATTGCGGCCGCGCGGGAGGCGGCGGAGAAGCAGGCGACGGAGCGACGCAACGACGGTGCCGGCCCGTCAGGAAGCAAGTAGTCTAGGCCTATAGATCTACTTTGTATAGTTTTTATGCATTTTTATGTACTACTTTCAATGTTTCTACTATGTACCAATTCAAAAAAATGGGCCGTCCCGGTGGGAGCACACCCAGACGCAAACGGAAAAGCGGACAAAATATGTCCGCGGGGAGACGCTTTTGGGCGTCCGAAATGCGTCGCGCCGGTGGAGATGCCCTCACCACAAAAAATGGGGGTTCCACGGGATATTCACTTTGCTCATATGAGCATTTGCTCTCATTGTGTGAATCAACATTTCGAAGTGTCAAAAAATTCTAAACTAAAATTTTTCATGTACATCTACACATTTTATGTTCGTACACAAGTTTTCAAAAAAAAGCTATAAAAATTTGTGGCTCCAGTAAAAAAGACAAATTTTGATGCTATGACACGACTACGTACAGGACATTTTTTTGTCTTTTTTGTACACGCCACATAAAATGTTTTTTCTCCATGAAAACTTGTGCACTAACATAGAATGTCACGATGTACAACAAAAAAATTATGTCAGAATTTTTTGACATTTTTAAAATTGTTTTTTAATTATTTTGTATAATAGGAGCATTTGCTCATATGAGCCAAAACGCCACCTCCGGGTTCCACCCCAATCTCTGATGAAATGGAAAATTCAGGCGGGAGCTTTTCGCTCCCCCCGGTGATCACTTAAAAAAAAAAACTGAACCGACCCCGCCCGATAGAGAGAGAGAGCCAGAGAGGCTCCGGCGACCACGGCTCGGCAGCTCCGGCGACCAGGTGACCCATTTTTCTTTTCCCTCCTGATTTCACTCTCAGATCAGCGCATCACCCCCCACCCACCCCAATCCTAGTTCGTCTGTGGCTCTCCTCTAGGGTGTTCCCCATGGTGGTTCAGCTCCGACTCGGATTCCAGGATCTGCAAACCGAGCCGGTCTCCGGACTCCATTAGTTTGGCCGCCGGCTCGCCATATAAACTAGGAGAGGGACTGGAAGACTCTCACCTCATTCTGAGATTAGCGGCCCTAAGATCCTCGTTGTCGTTTCGTTTACCCCGTCGCAATCAAAATCAGACATTGTATCTCTTTAGATCCACAGCCAGGGAAGGCATACTGATTGAATTTGGAGGCAATGTCTAAGCGTCAGCACTGGCAACTCGACGGCGACCGCGCCGTAAGAAGGCCGCGGCTCGTGCCGAAGAAGCACCTCTACGTTGTGCTGGATGATTGGGACAAGGGCTTCAGCATCTACAAGATTGATGCTGACGCTTTGCAATACACCTACGCCGACGACCTGCAGGTTGGGTTCCCTGGCAAGGCTGTCCTCCGGTTACCGGCACCAGTACATGGTCTTCATATGGGCTTCACCGCCCTGGGCAGCAACATCCTCATCGCCACCAACCCTCGTTGTCTACAGACTCCCGCCCTCCTCTACGACACCGAGACAGCAGGGCTCACCATTGGCCCTCGCCTACGGCTTTCACTGCTTGCCTGTGACACCATCGCTGTGGCTGCTGGTGGTACACTCTACGCTTTGACACGGCGCCATATCAACGAGCAGCACTTTTTCCAGGCCATGTCGTCGGCACCATTGGAGAACGATGAGCCGTGGTGTCCTAGTCCAACCATGAGATGGTCCTGGAAAAGCATGCCCTCACCGCCACCATTTGACATGGAGGATCAATTTACTTCCTACGCGCTTCACCCGGATGGGCACACTATTTTTATGTCGGCGCGCGAAAGGCACTATCCGTATCTTCCCAGTGGCACCTTCTCCTTCGATACCAAGAATTCTGAGTGGAGGTGCCATGGGGAATGGGCGCTGCCTTTCCAAGGCCAAGGTTACTTCGACAGCGAGCTTGATGCATGGGTTGGGCTTCGTAAGGATGGGTACATTTGCTCCTGTCAAGTCCCCTCCCGCAGCAACACAAGTACCGTGGAGCCGGAGTGGAAGATGGTCAGGGAGAAGTTCTTCAAGGTCCCGGAGAGGCGACTGAAATCGGCAAGGGCCACTCTCGCGTACATGGGCAACAACAACTTCTGCCTTGTGGAGTTTTTGCAACGCGAGGGAGTGGAGTTTAAGCACGCCTTTGGTGACCGTGATGGTTGTGTGCTCCAGATGAGCACGTTTGGCCTTAAGTATGATCGTAAGGGACAACTGCAAACCATGCGCCACCACACCAACTCCTATGTAGTGTCTAAGCATCTCCAATCGTTTTCTCCAGTAGTGTTCTGGATGTAAACCTGTTTGACATGTTTTATGCAAACTATGTTCCAGTAATGTATATTGTGATATATGGCACTATAAAGAAAGAAAAGGCCCGCTTCTCTTGGCAATTTTATGGAGCCTGAGCAATTATTTGTGTACACCAATTGGCAGAGGCACATTTGCTTTTGGAAATTATAATTTTGGTATTAGGATTATGGAATTTTCTATGCACGGACAAATGCAGTAATAGTTACAAACCTACTTAGTAAAGCCCAGTTTTGTTAAGATCCATTTTTTCTCAAAGAACAATAGTACCAACATCAGATTCTATAAGCAGATATTTGATCAGTGCAACCAATTTCTTTGAGAAAATTGAAATGGTTATGTTCCAAATGAACCAAAATAGGGCACAAACTGTATGCATCTCTGTTGAGTTAATCAGTTTGAATCCAACTATAGATAACACAATTGAATGTCCCTGTATGACACATATTACACCATATACATGACATTTTCTCATGTTTCTACACACGCGTATTTGTACATCTCAACTACTGACATCAATAGGCCTCCAGACGAGAGATCAGGATTTTCAGGTTACGGATTAACAGAACACGCTGGTAGGAAAAATCCATATTCCTTGTGGTATATTAGTATTCACTCGTCCCTTTCATCATGCATACATAATGATTCAGTGGACTCTAACGCAGGCCTAATTATGATTAAGCCGCGGCTGCTAACTAAGCCTAACACCGACAGGACTCTAATTAAGACTAGTGCTAAAGAGGACTCTAATGGAGGCATAACGCAGAAGAACAAAGCCCAAAAAAAATCGACCTTTGGATGCGCCATAGGGCAGCGTCGAGGTAGCACCGGCCGGTGGTGCTTGGGGACGACCTCCTGGACGAGGAGGACGCCTCCCGCAGAGACGCCGGCCGTCGAGAACCTCAGCGGCGGAGGACTCCCGTGAGCGAGGGCGGCCCGGGCGGAGAACACCCAACACCACCGCCGTTACCTTACCCCCCTCCAAGGAAACGCCCTCCTTGCAGCGTGTGGCCGGCGGTCGACAGTTGCTCGGGCCGCCTCTGCCGGCGTATCCTGCTGGCCGGCGACACATCCACGGCGTGGAGCACCACCCAACGAACCTTGGACAAGCTGCGGGACCCGGTCCGGACAGTTCGATGGATCCGCGCGCATGGATGCACGCGGGCGCCAGCGAGCCAGCCGGCCGCGTCGCCATGGTCTGAGCGGCGCCGTTCCTCCCGTCGGCGAGTCTTGGGCGACGCCTGTCGATCTGATGCGGGGGAGCTCGGGAGATTCCGGAACTGGGTCACAGGGAGTTGGGTACGGCGTATGGGAGGAGGTCTGGGGCAGGGGGGAAGACGGGGCGGCGCCGTGGCCGGCGAAGGGAGGAGCGGCGGCCACCATAGAAGTTAGTTACGGTGGGTGAGGGAATCGAGTCGGGGGAGAGGAGAATGGATGGCGTTTGGTCTGGCTATTATTATTAGTAGGCGTTCTTTTTTTCTTTCGTTCTTTTATTGTTTCTCATTTAGTAGGTTTTTTTTTTCTTCCGCGGTTATGGCTGCTCCCGCTCATTTTCCTTAGATTTTTTTGTTTCCCGCTCGCATCCGTATATAGCGCACGCATTTACCTGTGGTTTTTCCACAGATACTCACAAGCTCGTACATGCATGGAGAGGTTACGGGTTAAGTCATCACGTACACGCGCAACATACATGGTGCATTTGAGCATTCACGTAATCACACCACGCCTCGCCTCCGGCCATCCGGTTGGCACGACTCTGCCACCATCAAGCTTGGCGTCATCGTCGACAACATGCTCCAGCAATCGTGCGAGCCCAAGGTTGAAGAGATCCACATCGACAATCAGTCTGGGACCCCGAGGGACTTGACGATGCCCAATCTCGATGCAGAAGAATCACAACTACTCCGCCAAGGAGAAATTGTCCTAAGGCTCGAACGAGGAGGTCAACCGGGAGGGATTCAGGAAAATTGACCGAAAAAACGGTCTCCTCTAGCGTTGCCCTCGCGCGGCAACCTGGGGAACCCTAGATCGCGTCGCTGCCAGGACCCCCTCCTCCCTCGCCGCTGGCTGAGGGCGCGACTTGGAAAAGCCCGGCCGGCGTCGGCGGCGGCGAGGTCCTCTCGTCCTTGGGCTCGGGTGGAGGGGCGCAGGATGTCTCCTCCGGGTCAGGGCGTGGCCCGTCCGTCGGGGGCCATGGTGTGCCGGCTCGGGCGTGTCTGCGCTGCGGTGACGTGACGAACGACGGTGGTGGTTGCGCGTCTCCGGGCGGCGTGGGCGGGTGGCGTCAAGGGTGGTGGTGGCTGCTCAGCCGACTTCTGCGAGGAAGGGTGGCTCGACGACGGCTGCGTGGGGGGCCGGCGACGGCTCGTTGCGGGTTCGATCTAGGCTGTCGGGCCTGGATCTGCCGGCGGCGGCGCGATGGTGTCCTTTGCGGATACGGCAACCGAAGGATGGCGGTGGTGGCTCAAGGAGGCACCATCTTGCTTGCCTCGGCACTACGCTCGGCGAGGTGGGGATGCGCGGCTGCCGGTGAAAACCGTGCTCCGACTCCGGTCTTGGCGGGCGATGGCGGCGCTACACGTCGCAACCTTCTTGGAGGCATCATTGCCGCAGCCTGCATCTACACACTCGTGCTTCTCCGGGGAAACCCTATATCTGGGTCTCCTGGATCGGACGATGGCAGCGCGCCCTCCGTCGTTCTACCTCTTGGGGCATCGTTTTTGGAGCGATTGCTTGGATGATGGCGGATGTTGGTGGAGTGGTATTCATCTACCACATTGTGGCGTTGAGTCTTGGTGGCATGGTGCTGCAGGGTATCGACGACGGATGCGGGATGATGTATGCGTGCAGGATTGTGGAGCCATCTGGCGTCATGGTGGCATCGACGGTAGGTCTTGCAAGGTTAATGCGATGATCTCTCTTAAAGATGGAGTCAAGGAAGACGGCGGTAGCAACTTACGTGGCGTATGCGTTGGCGTGCGCAAAGAGTCCGCTTGATCGGATGTGCTTCTCACCCGCTATTGGGCGGTTTGGGAAGACATTTGGTTTTTGGATGATGTGAGTTGGTGTATTGTCACCCCCTTCATCCCACTGTAGGTCTAGTGAGGTGGCTTCGAGGTTGATCTTTTGTATTGTTTCTTGTAAGGTTTGTGAATAATCTAATAAAAAGTCGTGTGCATCATTTAGATGCAGAAGCTGGGGCGATATTTCCTCCATTTTGAAAAAAACCCGGGAGGAATTCCTAACCTTCATGCAGAAGCATCACAACCACCCTGCCAACATTTTTCGGCCCGCCATGACATCCGACAAAGAAGAGACGAATCAAAAAAAAGATCGTGAAAAGTAGGAGTCACATACACTTTGGGGAGCTTTCCAACGTTTTGGGGATCGCCTTCACCGAAACTCGTATGTACAAGTTAAGGCTCGTGAAAATAACAATAACGGATAGAACTTTAGGAACTCGCAATCCTAACACGCCACTACCACGACGAGACTTCACATGCAACGATGGGTAATAGCTTTATGTGGAAAAAAACCCGGTAAAACGTGATGATGAGACGTCACATGAAATGGCACGTTTTATGCAACTATTTTGGTGCATAAGAGTGTTTTATATAAGAGTGGTATAGAGAATAAAAGACAATACACACCTTTTGAAGTTGCACTTGCTTGACAACCAGAAATACAATAGCGCCTGCTTCCCAAGCATGACTATAGTGCAAGAAGGTCTTCGACCTAATGCGAAACTTCCACTTAGAGGCAACTGACTCATTTTTTTTAGAACTCAGCGTAATTTTTATTTGGTTATGTTTATATGATATATTCTAACACGAACAAAGATACTCCTTCCGTCCATAAATAAGTGTACTTCTAGCGTTTGTACTAAGTCAAACATTTTAAGTTTTGACCAACCGTGGAAAAAAAAGTAGCAACATATATAATGAGATTTTGGTATAATTTGAAACTACATTTCAAAACGAATCTCGGGATACTAAATTAGTGTCATGAATGTTACTACTTTTCCGTATATATTTGGTCAAAGTTTAAAGAGTTTGACTAAACACAAAACCTAGATATACACTTATTTGCGGACGGAGGGAGTAAAAGTCACATGGAATGCCCACGTCCGATGAGAAGCTAGGGTGTAAACATTGCGGGATCTGCGTGAGGGGGGTGGTACCACAGAAAGATTTTAGACTTATATGTAGTGTCAAACTTCTAATTCAATTCAACTGACCCAACTTCTAACACGCATGGTCCTAGAAGCCATGGTACACTTCACATGGTACTACAAGCTCCAGTCCAAGACGGGGCCGCTGTCCGCCCATTCGCCGTCATTGTACCCCTCCTAGGTGGGGTATATCGACGACAACGCCAATGTCCTGCACCGACCACCACCTGGCAAACTCGTTGTCGGCGCAAGAAACGATGTTCGTGGACAGCGCCATCGCCTTGGGGAGTCCTACGCTTTTCTCTAGGTTGTTAGGGGCACGAGCATATGGTTCCCGAGTTGTTCTCTTAAGTTTGTTTATATTCCAACCCCAAGAAAAAAGAGTTTATTTATTAGGAGCATAGAACCATATGCAGATCATGTCATCACATATAGTACTTGCATGCATGGGAAAAAAATGTTTGATTCAAACAGCTTTATCAACGTGAAAGTGCTGGCATTTCTGTCCTAGCAGTGCATGTATTCCGGTCCTAGCAGTGCATGCATGGACATGAGGGTGCTCCTTTTGCGTGACAACCATTTGAAATCCAAAAATCCGCTCTTTATGGCTGTTAATTATTATATTATTAATGCTCTAAAATCTAGTATGGGAAACTACGGATGCATGCCCCATTAACAGAGCTGATTGGGGCACGAGAAAAGGAAATGTGATTAAAGCGTCATTAACATGGCAGGGGAAGCGTTTGGAGGAATTACGTAGTAGTAGTATTATGAGAGCATCTCCAGTCGCGTCCCCCAAACGACGTCCGGCAATAGTGCCGAATTTTTGTTTGGGGGACGTCCGGACGAAATTTTCGTTTGGAGAAGGTCCATTTCCTAGCCACGTCCCCCAAACGCGACCTCCAAACAAAAAGCAAGTGTAAAAACTGTGTCCGGCGTCCCCGATGGAGACTCTATACACAGGGGATGGGCTAGGGACGCCGGACAATATTTGAGGGACGTCCGGAGCGAAGCGGCCTTTGGGGCATGCGACTGGGACGTTTTTTTGGCCGGCGTCCCCCAAATCCCTTTGGGGGACGCTTTGGGGGACGCGACTGGAGATGCTCTGATACCAGGAGTCTATACGGCGGAGTCTTCGGGTTGCAGCCAAAATGAGATTGCAAGAGTGATGAAGTTCACGCAGAAATTACATAGTAAGTTGATTGTCAACGTGATTTTAGAGTATAGAACCATATGCAGATCCTGTCATCACATATAGTACTTGCATGCATGGGAAAAAAATGTTTGAGCTTTGTCAACGTGAAAGTGCTGGCATTTATGTCCTAGCAGTGCATGCATTCCAGTCCTAGCAGTGCATGCATGGACATGAGGGTGCTCCTTTTGCGTGACAACTACTCCGTATTTGGTATAAAAAAAATCCGCTCTTTATGGCTGTTAATTATTATATTAAGCTCTAAAATCTAGTATGGGAAACTAGATGCATGCCCCATTAACAGAACTGATTGGGGCACGAGAAAATGAAATGTGATTAAAACGTCATTAACGTGGCAGGGGAAGCGTTTGGAGGTATTATGAGTACCAGGAGTCGATACGGCGGAGTCTTCGGGCTGCAGCCAAAATGAGATTGCAAAAGTGACAAAGTTCACGCAGAAATTACCTCGCCGCCTCCCACCCACCAAATCCCCTCCGCCTCCCCGTGATTCCCCACACATCCTCCAAAGTCCAAACCCTAGAGGCCGGCGTCGAGAACCCACACCCGCCACCATGGCGCCTCCCGTCACTCCCTGCCATGATGTAGAAGTCGTGTGCGACGGCACAACAACCGCACAAGCAGCAGCATCATCCGGCGCTGGAGGAGCAGGACCTCCTCCACGGCTTCGTGGACCTCGCTGCAGAGACGCAAGGAGGAGGAGTTGGTTGTCACCTTCACGTAGCTGCGCCGCTGCGGCTGCCGCCGGCGCCCCGGCCTACTGCTGCCAGAGATATCCAACACGGCAACACCCTGTGAGCCCTCCTCTCCCCAGAATACTATTCCCCAGTTAATTTCTTCCGATGCGGCTGCTCTGTGTGTTCTTGTTTTGACGCCGCGTTAGGGAATGGTAAATTCGTCATCTGCGGTACTGCAGGGCGTCGGACTGCTCCAGGGACTACGACGAGGCCTGCCGCCTGCCAGCAGATGCACATGTCCTACAGCCCCGCCGTGAAATTCCCGACGGTAGCCCAGCAGGGCAACTCGACCCTACTCAGGACAGGATCCTAATTTACAAGGTTTTGTGCTCCTACGTGGTTACTATTTCAGCTCAGAATTGATGGTGTACTCGTTCGTGCTCTTTTTGCTTGTTAGCTTGTGTTCTTGCAAAACCCATCCTGGACATCTAATTTAGTGGCCGTGGCTGCAGGTTTATGTGGACATAACCACCACCATGCCACACAAGGGGAAGACCTGCATCAGGGAACAACTCTACGCGGTAAAATCCCTCATACTACCATTTGTTGCAGAGCTCAACCGAATGAATGAGTGTTTGGACTTGATAATTGTGTATCGACGGACAGGGTGCTTGGCTTTTGAACTTGAGAATTGATGGATATAGTAACGGAAACTGTTGTCACAACTGCACAACGGGAATTAGCGAAGACGACGACCAAGGGCAGAAGGAAGATGGAGATGTGCAAGGAGAGGTACAAGAGGAGAGACGTGGAGGGGAGACAAAGAGGCCGGCCTCTGAGATAAGTGGGAGATTGAATAGGAGTGTGGGATCTACATGGAGTTGAACATCAAGGTTGTGCATCAAGTGCTACTGTCAATGGTCAGAACTGTATCCTCTGTTGTAATTTTTTTTTAAAATTCTGCATGCCTTGTTCAATCAGAGAATTTTATTTCTCTATGCCTTGTTCAACCAGAGCAAGACAAGTTTTCTTCAATGCAAGTTCAAAGGTAGCTTTGTTAGGACTTCATTTTGGTGTTACTAAGTGAAATGTTTTGGTACAAAGGCCAATGCACTACGTAAGCTAGTGTCACCTAATATAAGCTCTTTACCTGATTATTAATGCATTGAAGCTCCTCAAATGTGTGGCAACCTCTGCAATTACTTGTAAGTTTTTTTCTCCAGAAAAGCCTCCCCACCCCATTCCATTTCATTAATGCAACCGAAAGTAGCATCATCCAGCTTCTATCAATTCGACACCAGCCGAGACACCTCAACGAACACCAAACAAAACAAGCTTCAGACAAATGCATAAGGCAGGAACCCAAACAGAACAGAGACCACTGTCACCTACTCAACTAGTGTTCCACGGTCACCACCAAGCAATCCACATTAGCTCCCCTAGAGTTCTCTCCAGGATCAGCAGATTTCTCTCCAAGAAGATTGAGATTACTTATCAGTTTTGTTGTAAGGGCTACACACTAAGTAAAGCTAGTGCCACCGGTGGAGCCTTTTTATTGAAATTTGATAGAGATGTGCACTAACCTATTGTCACCTTTTTTTGTTTATTGTACCCCATGGATGTAGTGAGGCTCTGCAAATATGCCGCAACCCCTGCATTTGCTTACCATTTTTATGCTTGATTCGAGTACATGGCCTGATCATCCTTGCAACCTACTGTCAATGGGCATCAGAAACTTAGAAAGTTCAGTTCCTTCTCAATAAAGTAGAAGATTAGTTCACTATGTACAGGTAGTTACCTTTAGGAGATTCTGAACTGTAAAAAATAATGCGCTTTTAGCTTCTGCCAGGATAAAAAAATATTTATTAGGTACTTTTTTGTTAAGTACATGCCCAGAAGCAATGACACAACTACTTATCAATTGGTAGTTCCTAAAAAAGACTTTTTCAATTTCTTTTTCGAAGCTGAACCCACTGAATATGTTCATAAATTTTCAAATAGAAGAGAGTTATCTGCTATGTGAGCATTTATAATTTAACTGAACTATGCTACGAAGATACTTTTGCAATAATTGAACCATGTTTTGTCCTGGTTGGTTGCAGGCGCTCGAGGTCGCAATCCTGCCCCTGTGCCGTTACAACCTCAAAAGAGTCAATTCCGGTAACTTGTCGATGCTTACCAATCACCGTAAAGCGGTCGACATGATGACAGATACTAGGAATAACATCTTCGACACATGTTATTCTCATGTAAAATAACTCGAGCCGATGACAAAGATATGACTTGCTTGCAATTCTTTTTCTAGTATCGTTGACACATGGCTTATTTATTCATGCAGAGGATGTTCGTCGTTCTAGGATGTGGCTGCCCATGGATACGCTTGTGGACTTTAACCGAGAGTCCTTTAGAGCCTTGACCGAGGTGTGGCAGAGTCGTGCCCAATATCTGTAAATGCTTTTATAGATAATTTTCTTGGAGATTTATACTCTTGGAGGAGAAAAAATTTAGAACAGTTGTATGTACATCGATATGGTGTATCTATGTTGTGATAGTGTTAGGCTTTATTTGCTCATGTTAGATTGGATTGGTGCCGACTTTGGTGGGGGAAAATTACGTATCAAGTGGCTATGTTTTTTTTAATTGTTTGTATGCTTCCAATTGCTTATTTGCTATACCTATATGCGTGCAAGTTTTACTTTACCTTTGATGGTTTGTATTATTTTAATATAAGTGTGTCTGGAATTATCAAAACTTGGGGACCCCTGTATGTATGTTGTTGAACTAATGTTTATGTTTTGTATGCTTTATTTACATGGTTTAATTTTGTGGGGGTGCTAGTGCTCATTTTTACTAAGAACGTGAAGGACTTCTTTCTTAAATCCTGCATGACTATCCCTCAAGTGAGATCGAGAATCGAGTTTGTCGGTGACGCCCGCAGCCAGCGGGCTACGCCACACGAATGGCGGCAGTGAGGCAAGGAGGAAGAGATGGTGGAATGGTGGTCGTATCAAGGCTACTGAAGGACGACGTCTTCTGGTGACCACCTCCCCGAGAGGCTGTCGATGGCAATATCTCTAAGCTCCTGGTGCTGTTGGCCACGTATCTGAGATCCTACTGCTGGTGGCACGTCTCCAAGCTCGTGTTGCCCAACAAGCTCCTGATGGTGAGCTCTGTCTGCCGTCTCTGCCCATCAAGCTCCTGCCAGTAAGCTCTCCCGTCCTCCATATTATACTTGCAAAACAATGTTTCCTTTTCCCTATTGGGATGTGCACACATATGCAAGGATACTTGTTTCATTTGGCAGCATGCACTTTATAGATAGATATTTTTAAATTATTGGTATCATGCACTTTATAGATCATATTTTACGAAGAGGTGGACATAAAATAACATCAATACATGTATAGATATTTTTAAATTCTATATGAAATTTTCTATTGTCCACGAACACATTTAATTGTTCTACATGGTACTGACCACTATATCTTGTAATGTTGATTGTATAAATATTGTTTTCTCCTCCCCGTTCAAGATACAGAACCACCCAGTAGGCAAGAAGTGGGAGTCTTATTCGGTTCATTTGTTTGTGTGGGTATATGGAGTCAAAGGAACGACGACATTGACATGGTACGTGCATGTTCGGAAGCAGGAAATATTATGCAACGATGCATTAACAAGAAACTCTGTTTGTTTGATTTCCTTCCTGCCATCTCTCTTGCCTTGTTTTGATGTTGATTATGTGACATGTCTTATAAATAAATATGGGGTTTCCCCGACCACATGTTTTTTTTGGTAGTGTCAGCCACAGGTATTAACTTGTACTGGGGACATAAACTTGTTTTCTCTGGTTGATTATTCGTCACAAATGGTTGGGTAGCATATTTCTGTTTTATTGAATATTGCATTCTGCAACTATGGGTACAATAGCTATGTTATTTTTTTTGAGAAAACGCAAAGGAATCTTTGCGTTTCATTTTATTGGAAAGGTAGAGTTTGCTACATGCCTCCTAGGAAGTATAGTTCATTGAATCTTATTTGTCAAGTGGTTATCATATTTCTATTTTACTGAATATTGCATTCTGCAACTATGGGTACAATAGCTATGTTATTTTTTTTGAGAAAACGCAAAGGAATCTTTGCGTTTCATTTTATTGGAAAGGTAGAGTTTGCTACATGCCTCCTAGGAAGTGTAGTTCATTGAATCTTATTTGTCAAGTGGTTATCACAAGGTGAATTTACATGTTGATAGTATAATAGTACAAGTTGATAGTATAACAATTACTGAGTGGTTATTTATCAAGTGTTATCACTAGGATGAATGGGATATGTTCAGAATCTTATTATTGGAAGCGTAGTTGATCATGCAATCATCTATATCAGTTCATCCAAAAAAAATTGGATATGGCTATTTCTTATTACTCAATCTTTTTTTTAGCTGCTATGTCATCAGTGCAAATTAACATGATGTTGTTGCACGTGATGTTTTTGTTGTGCTAAATTCGGGCGATTTTTTTGGTACTCCCTCCGGTCCGGTATTCAGGGCTCCTAGTGAAAAACTATTTGTTCCAAAACACCCAGGAAATAAGGCCTACATTTAATTAATTGCCTAACTATTCACCTCCTAGAAATACTCCCAACGCACTGATGCCTCTCACTCCTTTTTTCTATGCCGTGAGAAACCGCTTCATGCGCATGCAAATGGAAATCATGCGCATGCAAACGTCTCTTCCTTGCCCACTTTCCCTCCTTAATAACTATCCTTATTAACTAATAGATCTAAACAACCAGCTGATTGGTGGATATACATATAAAACGAGGAGCCGATCGTTTTTTGCCTTGGTCGCGCTGCAATTTCTAGTAAGCCCAGAATACCGGACCGGAGGGAGTATGTAGTCCCCTGTATTAATTGTGATAGAAATTTTGATAATACCACTTAAGATTGCACAAATGGATGATAATATTAATTTGGTGCCTATCTGTGCTTCTCATATTTGCATGCATTTATCATTTCATTGAGGAGACTCATCAGAGTGAAACTTCTTAGTAATCGTTATTTGATAATTTGTGATAATGGTGATTTTTTGACTCATCGTCGCAGTTCATTTCTACCTTCTATGTCAAACACATATTATTGTTTTATTTTGCTGCAAGTTAACTGGTGGTAGTGGCAGTGGCAATGACGATGAGGATAAGCGGAGGTGGTGATGTTTAGGATGTGCGGTAGGTTCAGGAGGTCCAGAACTACGTCCACTCGTACTAGAAGGTAGCCACCAAAGTTGTGCTCTCATTTTTTTGTGTCTATTTTTGTTGTTGATGCGAAGTTGTGCTCTCATTGGTCCGTAGTTCGTGTAACAGAAAAGCTATAGCAGATTTAATTGCACCACTTAAGATTTGGATGGTGAGATGATGATAGTAATTTGGTAACTATCTATGCTTCTCATCTTTGCAGGCATTTATCATCTCAATTGTGAGATGATGATACTAATTAATTCTTTGGATTATATTATTCATGAGTTGTAAGATAGATCAATGATGTACTACTGTATATTTCTAGCTGATTTATAGTGACTATCTTTTCTTCTAGTCATTGTGTTTCAGAACTTGTCTTCACAAGCCCAACTAGAATGTAACATGTTTTGCTGCTTTTATTGCCTGCGTTAAGTTCATTTTGCTACATATTATATTTTATGCTGTCCATGTTTCCCATTCGGTTGGGCAATGTCGATGATCTCTTGCAAAACTATTTTTGATGTTCTATTTTCTCGTAGCCAATATTTTAAGTTGCTACTCTCGACAATATTGGGCATCTTAATTTGTTGTTTTCTGTTATATTAGGTAATACATAATATATTTGTTGTTAAGTAATATGCATGTTAGCTTGTTCCGATGATATATGTCTCAAATTTGTTTAGTGCCGCCTTGTTGACTTGTTCAGTCCTATTGTACATTGCTTGCACTCTTGTTCCCCATGCATGCACTTGTGGTGTTGCTACCGTGAGTGTCACATAGACAATTTTGTAAATTAGCATCACTTCATGCCCTTGCGATTTGTTGGAATATGTGACATGTCTGTTATTTTCTTCTGCCCCTGCTAACTATGCAAATCACTTCATGATGTTCATCTTTATTGAAGAATTACTCTTCAAGTTGAATCTGCGGTCTTCAAAGTTTGGTCATAGTATCATTGTCTGTTTTGTACATTTGTCGTTGAAGGTCTTCTTTTTCATGTAAAGAGATATAGATTGAGGTATTTGCCTTAGGTTTGTTTGGTCAATGTTCATTGGTACATTTGTGTACACGGTCACACTTGTGACACCGCCATGGTGGAACCAATTGATGTTGCTTGTGATCTGTTATATGTTGCTCATGGCCTTCTATTATGGTTACTTTTGTCATTCCGAGTCTCTTTAGTATCTGAAGTGAAATTTCTTAGGCATACTTTTTTTTAGTGTTGGCTATCTCAATCTGAGTAATGTTTCTTTGGTATGCAACACTTATGCTAATTACTTTTTCTTGTTTCCTTAGATTTGCTAAATATTGAGTTCCTTCCTACTAGTTTAATCAGCTGGATGTTAATACCTCAGTAGAAAAGTTACATTAAGTTTGTTGTTATTAGGTTAGCATTTATAATTATGATTTATACAACATTGTTCAAATATGGACGACTATCTTACTTGTTTTGAGTGAAAATCAAGTCGCCAACAAAACCTTCTTTATTTTATATAGCAATGTCCAAATAGTCAAAGATGAATGATCATTTACTTGGGGTTTTGGAAAGATTATGTTGTCAGCTGACTTGGCCACAACCAATAAGGTTCCAAAAGCCAGGAACCTATTAGATACTGCCCGATAAATAGGAAGGTGCCTTGTTTTTCAGATAATAGGTTTTCATGTTAACCAAAATTAAAGTAAATTTCCTAAATTAGAACCTATTTAGTACCCTCTACTGGTTTGTATATGATCTCTTGGTCACAACATAACCAACTTCCCATGTGACCCTAGGTGAATGAGTAATGTTTTGTTCCGGTCTAAACCTGGGCTTTGCCGAGTTCTGATTTCTTAAGAAGGTGGTAGGATCAAATTTGCCTAGTTGGTTTCACATTGAAAACCATTGTAGCCTGGAAAGAAATAAATAAATAAACTATAATTGAGCTTATCTATAATTGACTGAGGACCCTTTTATCTTGCCGCAAATTTAAATCATCTACACCAATTCGTCTAACGTGTTATGGTTTTAGTTCAACTTTGATCAAATTTGAACTAAAACCACGAAACTATGGTTCAGAGGGACTAGTAATATTATAATGAATATCTACTGTTCTTTCCCTGTGATTTATTGTTAGGTTCTCAAATCTTGTAATTGATAACCTGATATTGTCATATTGTTGATTACCTTACAGAACCACCTTTGGTGTCGCCGGCGAGGGTACAAAGCGATCTGTGAGATGTCGGCGAGTTCACCGCTCCGTGCGATAGTAGTGATATACTTCTTGAAATAAGGTCTTTCTTGTATATCATTTTTGATATGTATATGCAAGGCATATATGCATGTATGTACTTTCATGTTTTCTAATAAGGTTCTTCTTGCTTGCAGTTTCTTACCAGAAAACCTTTTTATGTTGCAACCAAGAAGAGGATCAAGAATGGATGCATAGAATAGAGGAAAAGAAAGTGACCCTGAATTATGCCGTGAGGCTTGACGTCTTCAATATGGAAAGGTAGTGCAGCCACATCAAGTCTTTTCTAATCTTATTTATGGTACCACTTAAGATTGCACAAATGGATGATAATATTAATTTGGTGCCTATCTGTGCTTTTCATATTTGCATGCATTTATCATTTCATCGAGGAGACTCATCGAGTGAAACTTCTTAGTAATCGTTATTTGATAATTTGTGATAATGGTGATTTTTTGACTCATCGTCACAGTTCAATTCTACCTTCTATGCCAAACACATATTATTGTTTTATTTTGCTGCAAGTTAACTGTGACAATGAGGATAAGCGGAGGTGGTGACGTTTAGGATGTGCGTCAGGTTCAGGAGGTCACCCAGAACTATGTCCACTCGTACTAGAAGGTAGCCACCAAAGTTGTGCTCTCATTTTTTTTGTCTATTTTTGTTGTTGATGCAAAGATGATGCTGTTGTATGTGATGTTTGTCTTATGCTAAATCCGGGTCAGACTGATTTGGTCTGTAGTTCGTGTAACAAAAATGCTACAGCGGATTTAATTGCACCACTTAAGATTTTGATGGTGAGATGATGATAGTAATTTGGTAACTATCTATGCTTCTCATCTTTGCAGGCATTTATCATCTCAATTGTGAGATGATGATACTAATTAATTCTTTAGATTATATTATTCCTGAGTTGTAAGCTAGATCAATGATGTACTACTGTATATTTCTAATTGATTTGTAGTGACTATCTTTTCTTCTAGTCATTGTGGTTCAGAACTTGTCCTCACAGGCCCAACTAGGATGTAACATGTTTTGCTGCTTTTATTGCCTGTGTTCTGAAGTTCATTTTGCTACATATTACATTTTATGTTGTCTCTATTGCCCATTCGGTTGGGCAACGCGGATGATCTCTTGCAAAACTATTTTTGTCATTCTATTTTCTCGTAGCCAATATTTTAAGTTGCTACTCTCGAATCACAATATTGAGCATCTTAATTTGTTGTTTTTCTGTTATATAATGTAATACATAATGGATTTGTTGTTAAGTAATATGCATGTTAGCTTGTTCCGATGTACATTGCTTGCATTCTTGTGCCCCATGGATGCCCTTGTGGTGTTGCTACACGTGAGTGTCACATATACAATTGTTTAAATTAGCATCACTTCATGCCCCTGCGATTCGTTGGAATATGTGACATGTCTGTTATTTTCTTCTGCCCCTGCTACTATGCAAATCACTTCATGATGTTCATCTTTATTGAAGAATTACTCTTCCAGCTGCGGTTTTCAAAGTTTGGTCATAGTATCATTGTCTGTTTTGTACCTTTGCCGTTGAAGGTCTTCTTTTTCATGTAAAGAGATATAGATTAAGGTCTTTGCCTTAGGTATGTTTGGGCAATGTTCGTTGGTATATTTGTGTACACGGTCACACTTGTGACACCACCATGGTGGGACCAATTGTTGTTGCTTGTGATCTGTTATATGTTGCTCACGGCCTTCTATTATGGTTACTTTTTTCATTCCGAGTCTCTTTTAGTATCCGAAGTGAAATTTCTTAGGCATACTGTTTTTTAGTGTTGGCTATCTCAATCTGAGTAATATTTCTTTGGTATGCAACACTTATGCTAATTACTTTTTCTTGTTTCCTTAGATTCACTAAATATTGAGTTCCTTCCTACTAGTTTAATCAGCTGGATTTTAATACCTCAGTAGAAAAGTTACATTAAGTTTGTTGTTATTAGGTTAGCCTTTATAATTACGATTTTATGCAACAATGTTCAAATATGGACGACTATCTTACTGTTTTGAGTGAAAATCAAGTGGCCAACAAAACCTTCTTTATTTTATATAGCAATGTCCAAATAGTCAAAGATGAATGATCATTTACTTGGGGTTTTGGAAAGATTATGTTGTCAGCTGACTTGGCCACCACCAATAGGGTTCCAGAAGCCAGGAATCTATTAGATACTGCCCGATAAATAGGAAGGTGTCTTGTTTTTCAGATAATAGGTTTTCATGTTATACTGAGTTGTTGGGACCTACGTGAACCAAAATTAAAGTAAATTTCCTAAATTAGAACCTATTTAGTACCCTCTACTGGTTTGTATATGATCTCTTGGTCACAACATAACCAAATTCCCATGTGATTCTAGGTGAATGAGTAATGTTTTGTTCCCATCTAAACCTGGGCTGTGCTGAGTTCGGATTTCCTAAAAAGGTGCTAGAATCGAATTTGCCTAGTTGGTTTCACATTGAAAACCACCATATCCTGGAAATAAATAAATAAATAAACTATAATTGAGCTATCTATAAGTGACTAAGGACCCTTTGATCTTGCTGCAAATTTAAATCATCTACTCCAATCTATCTTAAGTGTTGTGGTTTTAGTTCAACTTTGATCAAATTTGAACTAAAACCACGAAACTATGGTTCGGAGGGACTAGTAATATTGTAATGAATATGCTACTATTCTTTCCCTGTGATTTATTGTCAGGTTCTCAAATCTTGTAATTGGAAACCTGATATTGTCATATTGTTGATTACCTTACAGAACCACCTTTGGTGTTGCCGGCGAGGGTACGACAAAGCAGTTCGTGAGATGTTGGCGAATATGGTAAGGTACTGCAACCACATCAAGTCTTTTCTAATCTTATTAATTTATGGTCCTATATTACGAGTCCTTAGCTCTCACCGATGCATTTCCTTCTACACTCCTCATGTTTCTAAGGTAGCGAAACTGGATCAGTATGCCCCCGATGTGGCCTGGAGGGTGGGTTGGCCGCCGGATCAGTGCAGACATGCTTTCTTCTACCCATGCTTGGTCTTTGATAACCTGAGATGCTTCTCTGATGTGAGTAGGCGCTGAACAAAATTAGTGATTATCCATGAGTCGGGGCAGCAGATGGGCGTGATATGCATGCATTGCTCACTCGTTCATTGCATAACTTTTATATAACTTGAAATGGAATGCGCATATATAGGCAAACGATGCCCATATCTTCACAGGGTTGGCGTTGGTGTGGTCATGTTTGGGACAATCCGTTTGCATGATGACATTCTAGCATGGAAGTGCTATTAGAAATATCTAATGCAATGAGCAACATATCGCTTACTATCTACTGTGCACATTGTCAACATATGGTTGTATTTGCATGACTAGCAAAAAAAGGGTGTAGTAAGAAGCAAATGAAACAATCTCTACCATGGAAGTTCACGAGTGTAAATACAAATTGTATAATAATTTTTCCAATATGCATAATATTTTAGGCGGTGTTGAAGGTTGAAATAGATCCTTGAATGTGGTCCTTTGCCATCTGTTAGTGATTTGATATTTACATTGTAAATGCTCTACCGATGCCCCTATATACATTGATTGATTTACATGACCTCCGTCAATATGCACCTCATTGCTTGGATGGTGTGATCGATCTATAATTTGGATGATGCCTCATTGATATTGCCTTATTGTTTTCTTGCACCCCATTTTTTTATCCGTAAACCCATCAATAAAGCTACACTATTTTTTTATGGCTGTTTCGAGATGATGAATGCCGTGTTTTTTTATAGTTACTAAGCACTAGACTGAGTTGATGATTTTAACTATTCAAACTAAATAGTTTTTCTCTTTGCTGATAGGTACGGTCTTTAGCGCGCCCCCACGGCCAAGGAGGAGCAGCGCCAACCATGCTTGAAAATGGTCGAGTTTAACCTCTCCTGGAACGAAGATGACCTTCTGTAGGTCACCTCCTTCCACAATGAAAGAGGCAAGAAACTCGTCTCCCATGCCTCCATCCTCTTCGCTCTCATCCTCCTAGAACTAGATATTTGTTTACCTTAGTAGGAAGAGAATACATTGGTCATGAAAATATCATCGGAATTATATTTGACTTCATACTCTCGTAGTGCATTTGCAGAACAGGAATTTAATGTGCAATTGCTATTTTGGCATTATGTTGAACATAAAAACGCGGCAGTGAACCTGTTTTGTGGTTCTCTTTGATGAATACTCTAGTATTTTTTAACTGTTCTATTGTCTATTGTCAGCTTGTAGAATTGCTAATCCTGTAATGATGTGCTGCTTTGTTTCTTGCTCCTTTGTGTGGTGTATTTTATGTTGTATTAGTGCACAAGGGTTGCAGTTTTGCTTGTTCATGACATGTTAAAAGCTAAATCCAGATAAACGCGTGGCGTAGAAATAGTTACCTGATTATTATACATAATTAGCTATGGTTGTGTTATTATTTATTCATTGTATAGTTCATCACGAAGCATAGAGAATTTTGTGAAACCCTTTCTTTTACTTTCTGGCAATAGAGCAAGCAATAGTTTGAGAAGTCATGTACCTACTAAAAATGTGGACAATACAAATTCTACTCGCTGATAACTCGGTGGCTTCGATACAGCTAAAAATGAGGTAATCTTCTTTTCTTGGACTGCAGTCATTGTATTCTATTGTTTCACTTCATTTTTGTCCATTTTATAGCATGTCCATGAAGAAACTTGACTTTCCCAGCATAAAAATGTGTTCTCTTTAAACTAGTAAGGGCCACAAGCAAGTTGAGAAGTGTCTTAGCAGGTAGTCATTTGATTACTTAGAGTTTTATTAAGTAGGTGCAAGTTGCTAAGTGAATGTTTGGTACCAGTGTTGCTGCAATGGTGAAGTGAATATGGCGTTGCAGATTTTCTTGATGTTATTTACTACAGAATTTTCATGCTTTACTCATTCTAATCTAGAAACATAATTCAAACATATATAAACTGAAAGCAACCTTTTCCCTATGTTGGGCATGGCAAATATTTAATAAATTTGCACTTTTATGGCTCTGTGCCATGGCTGTCAAGTTGTAATTCCAGTGACATGATGATTCCTCTGCATATCGATTTCCAATGTATTTTTTGTTATGTGCAGGTTCACTTGGTCCAAGAGAGGGAGGGTGGCCTGGTGGCTTGGTGTCTAGATGGCACACAACTCCGGTTGGTCTCACCGACTAGCTATGCAGATGCTGCTCAGTGGTCCGTTGCTGACCGGCTATGCTTGCTTATGGCTTCTTCGTTCAGGTGTCACCCTGCGATCCAGAGCCGCTGGTGCTGCTTGTGTTTATGTAGTGATATTGTTTCAAGCCGTGTAAAATTCAGTTGAGTTGTAAGAATCCAAAAGTCCAATACTATTTTCTTTGTAATCTTCATTGTTCATAAAATTTGCACTTCTCCTTAATTATACTAGTCAAGATTTTAGGTCCAAATGTCAGCAAAAACAACGAAGTTGATGCCAATTTTTTTATAGCTCTTACTGATTGACGTTTAATTAATTTATTAGCTTAACCTATGCCTTGGCAATTATTAATTATAAGTTGCTGGTAGGTACTTGCTCAGTTGCGGTTGAACACCACAATTGGTGTCCTCGTATAATGAACATCGGGATAAAGGTAGCTCAAGTGCGAAGCCGTTGCAAAAATAATGAGAAAAATTGATTGCTTCACGTTGTACGTGGACTTCTCCGCAGCCGTAACAGCCGTTTGCAATGGTGATGCTGGAGAGTATGACGATGAGCATTAGTTTAGATATGATCGACCTCGTAAAATCAGCAGCTCAAGGTCCAGTTTTGATGTAGAGAGAATTGTTTTGCTAGTAAAGTAAAAAAAATCTACAGATCAAGTATTTTTGCTGTACCACTCAATGAATACGAATTTCCTTTATTAGTTGGCAAAATATAGAATATTATGGAGGAGGAGGAGGCTAGCTAGTAACCATAGCCCATATGGACCTGCCTAAAGCAAAACGTTTTCAAGTAAAGCATGGAATCCTCCATTTAATTTTGGAGCTCATTAGTTATCGTAAAGCACGGGCTTTCCTTTGGGCTAAATGCCATGGAGAGAATACGTAGAGAAGCACATTCCATAAACTACGCCCGGAGAATCGAGCTGGCCACCCACAATAAATAGGTTATTCAATGAATTGCCAACCCACAAACAGGATCTTGGATGGTTGCCACGTCAATGATCCGTGGCGTGACGAGATCTCGGCACTCCACTTCTTCTCCAAACAATTAACAAGGAGATCAAGGGACAAACGAAATAAGCAGCGTTCTTCCCGCTCGCTTCTTTCCAAAATTTCAAACCTTTGCAGAAGCCCCAAACCAAGTCTACAAATACAAGTCCATTGCTAGCCACCGCGTGCGGGAAGCGCGTGCGGGAAGCGCGTGTTACTTCCCACAACTTTACTTCCTTTTTCTGATGAACCTTCATCTTGTCTTTAAGATCTTTAGAGTTCGTCACTTCCTCACACGTTTACCATTACCCTCTAGATCTATAGCATTAAGTAAGAACTTGATATAGCAACATGCATTTGCATACCAAAGTCAAACTTCATGTATGGATCTAGTCAAACAATGAAATTCCAATAAAATCCAAGAAGATTCAGCTTTGTGCATATAATACACACCATCATAAGCCTGAATATAATAGTTGAGTAAGACATTTCTAAACATCAGGCTGCGATGTGTAGTATATAACACCACATAATATAGGTTTATATCGTGATACTTAGCACGAATATAGGGAATTCTACTATTTGTCTCAACCTTTATCTTGATTGCACATTTGCAATGAGATAAACTTGAAACAAAGTGGTCTAGGATAGTTGTGGTTAACCTAATTTTATTTGGAAGTACTAACTTAGCTTCCATTTTGTTGAGGACTAATTCAATGTTATGTCTAGGTTCTAACATCACTATTCTAGACACATAACTATTGGAATATAGCTCCTATACTTCCAAGTTATTGTATCGTAAGGCTATGGACCTAATGTTCTTAACACAGCTTCCCATGGTTTTTGGAACATAATTCTTGCACTATTGTTTAGCACTTGGCTTCTTATTGTACTCGCTCTTAATTAAGTATGAGGTTCTAGTCCATCACATAATGATTCCCAGGTGAATCATATATGATTTCTATCTCTATCATGTAAGTAGGCATATTTTATTCCTATCTCTCTTCCTTACCTCCCATGATTGACTCATCATGGTCTATACTACCTCACATAACTCAGAGTTATCACTTACTATCAATTGTTTCACATGTCTAGATAATTTTACTTACTCATTACTTAACTTGGCCTACATCTACTATTAGGATATCTTAATTATCTTCATCAATTGATATAACTCCTATTACCTGTCTGGATAACTCTTACTTAATCATAACATATGTTGGTACACATCTTCCACTAGGATATCTTCCTTATGGTTGTATCCTCTCTTTGGACTACCATGTATTGTATACCAACCGTGGTCTACTCATAATTATTTTAGGGTCTTAAGAGTATCCTACATAATTTGAGATTAGCTAGCTAACATTACTTAGGAAATATAGGTAAGAAATGTTGACTCAAGTGTGTCAGGATTATTCTCAAGTGAATATCCATCTCAAGTCATAAAAAGATTTGGTTCACCTAAGACAACTTCCTATAGACACTACCAATCCTATAGGTCTCCTTTAAAGGGTTTTAATCCTAAGGTCAAAGCATTTGCTCGATACCAACTGTGGTGACCCGGCATACCACCGCATGGTGTAGTATGCAAGTCCGATATAACACCAATGAAACACCGTTCCACTAGTATTATATCGCTCGCAGTGGTACAACGAAAACATATGCGGGTCCAAGGTATGTCTATAGAATTACAACATCGACTCTGTTACATAAGTTCATCCCAGCCTCCTACTTTACAATGAGGTAAAACTGCAAATAAACTCCAGAAGAACGACTCATAGTCTAATCTTATCACGAACTCTATTTGTAGAGTATTTAACTAGCTACAGAGGCTAAGAATAGATTCTAGCTAAATAGGAGCTAGGTTTAGAAAGCTAGTTCCCTTCTATGGCTAAACTAGGTTTTCTCCTTGATGGATGTGGTATCTGATTCCTCTGACAGGGTCCTGTATCTTGAAGTAGTTGTTGACTCCTCGGTCTTCGAGTTGCACTGTAGATCCTCCTTCGATGCCTCCATATCTAAGCAGGGGATTTAAGAGTGGGATGAGTACGAGCGTACTCAACAAGTTCATTATAGGAAAGAGGTGTTTAATGCACTAGCTACGGTATTAGACCAGAAAGTCTAGTACCAATGCAGGTTTTCATAATCGTTTCTTCGAAGGGTTGCTTTTATTCAGAAGAACTATGTCCGTCAGCCTTCACCGGTTTACTAGAACTTCATGGAGCTCCTTTCCGGCCGCGTTCGCAGTTCCATATCCCGGAACAGGGGAGTGACAGGTCACGGTTCTTTACACTCGCGAGGTGTGTTGCTTTACCCATAAGAGATCTTAACCTTGGTGCCAACCGAGGTGATCTTCCCGTCCACACTTCCTATGGTGTGAGGCCCGGTATAAGGTCATAGCCAATCATATTCCTCCGCTACCTCGCACACCCACCCGTTGTTGCAAACCCCGACCACCGGGTCCTCGCCGGTCCTCTTACTCCAATTAAGGATGGACCCCGACCACGACAACAGTTCGGGTCTCTACCATGAACTCCTTCGCCGGCAGCCGCAACCCATCATAGACCGCAATAACCGTGGGGACTTCATCGGGACCCCCACCCTACCACTTGTCCTCTCTTGGATCAAGGGTACCACTTGTCCTCTCTTGGATCAAGGGTCTACGGTAAAGCGCATCCGTTGATGTACAAGAGGTGGAAATACAATTGACTATTCCGTCCCACTCCGGATCTTATGGTTAACACGGGTATTACGGCACAAGAATCACTGGCGACATTTGTTGTTTAATCCTAGATGGATATAAACCCTTGCAATGGAACCTCCACCATATCAACACAATCCATGGTTCCATTGCCCACCACATAGTCATATTCATAGTTATGAAAATAGTGGAGGCAAGGATTATTATTCCCTGTGAGGTGTGGCTTGATCTGGCAATGCTTTGATCCATATATACACTGCCATGTGCTATGGTTGTTGCCTCCATTTGAATAATTTGCCCATCTCTTGACATGATGGTTGGTCGCTACCTAACCGATCGAACTCGGAAACTTCAACCAACTGAAATACTCTAGTTATCCATCCGTGTTTTATTTTAATGGACTTTGACTCGCAAGATGCAACTACCCTCCTTGCGGATACATGATTTACTTGACGTGTTAAATACTACTACTCGCTTAGGTTCTATTTGGTTGGCCTGGAACTTATTTTCTGGACCCCAAGTAGTTCCTGGAGTGGGTTATGTATTATTGGCTGCTTATGGTGATGACTAAATCAAGTTCATACATGATACTATACAATAAGTGGGTTTGGAATGCACAAAGTGAGACTTTGAGTTTCTTGAATATGATATAGTTGCTTATTAGCAACTAAGAAATGATTTTTGGCGTTGTTGGATTTTACTTGTGGATCTTGGTGCCCTCTGTCTAATTATAAACTGATAAGAACAGATATGACTTGCTTTCTTGGTTTAGCCTGTGATGCATAGGCTGAGGAAAAAATATTGGATAAGAACATATATTATGGCATAGCTCATATTTCTCTGTGATGATCTTGAATAGCATTTCTATTCAAAGCGAGAGAAAAATCTATCTCGAGAACTCAGCTGATGATTTTATAGTTTATGATTGATTCCTTTTTATTTGGCTTGCATAAACACATGTGCCATACTGCTAGATCGTAGTTTCTCTGTGGTGCCTCATGCGAGTGTGCACGAGTGACAACATGCATAGCAGGATTTGGTTTTCCATGTGTTTGTGTGGTGATTTAAATAGGATCTGAACATAGCTATGGTCAGATGATGTTAAAAACTGCCCCAAACAAGCTCCTTTTGATGCTTTATTAAAAAGATTGTTGATTCAACCTGCTGTTGCAGAGAAGCTTGACCATCTGGATTGTTGAAATAAAGCATCTCCTTGTGGGTTCCTGCACCTCCTTGTGGCTTGACTTGCTTCCTGATGGTGAATCTTGATCAGCTGTTACTTGTGGTTGTTGGCATGTTCCTCTTCCCACTTCTTGATCTACTCAAGTTGATCTTGCTCCCCTTCTGGAAGTCCTCCTCTTCTAGGCTGTTGTCTTGACCAGAACTATATCTATCTAACCATAATGGTTGTGTAATTTTTGGTGAGGAACCATGGATGAGCTGATGGTGTTCTTGGGTGGATATGGTGCGGTTTGTTGTGGAGAACTCGTGAAGAGTTTCTAGCAGCTCAGCTGCGGCTGGTTTGCTCCTTTTATCTACTTTTTGTTGTTGTTGTTGTGTTGACAGCACAGCAGTTGCATGTGTGTGTGAGCTGCTTGTTGTGTGGCCCCTCCTCCTGTGCAGGGTTGACAAATTGGTTTGCTTCTACTCCTGCTGCAAGCAACGGCTGGTTGATCTTTATCCCTTGCCGGACCTTTTTTTCTTATGTGCTGCCAAGTGGTTAATCCTTATTGGCTAATATTATTATGTGAGCTAAATACCTCCAGTATGCCCCCAAAATATGATTAAGCTTTGCTTAATTATTAAGTGGTTTATGGTTAGTTGGCTTAGGATCATATTGACTATGCTATGTCAAAGATGATCCATTTAAAATAATTGGTGGGTTTTCTTAAAACAAGAACTTGACTAAGTTAGAGGGATTAATTATTTGCCTTGACGCCTAATAGAATCGGATCTTAATGTTGCCTCTTGTCCTTGTTGCCCCGTGATCCTAATGATCCATTTGCCCCTTTTTATGATACAAAGATGATCCATAATCCGAAGTGGCTTACAGATTGATCCCTCTAGCTGACACTTAGATATTAGGACAAGTTCCTAATGTCTACTAGTTGAGTTCTAAAACATTAAGATGCCTCATCTTTGATGATGGCAACATTTTAATCATAACAAAATTATCTTCTTTGTCTTTGTTGTTTGTTTTGCGGGGAAAAGTAGAACAAGAATATCAAGATTAGATTTAGGGATTCTTTTTGTTTCTTTGTAATCTTCTATTTCTTTTGTAGCTTGTAAATAATTGAATTATGATAATTGTAATAAGATTCAAATTATTTATCTACTTTGAATTATCAAATGTGTTAACTCTTATATATTGTATTTCATATTATAATCTAGAATTCAAATTTCAACCCAATATCTTATTTGAATTCATATTACCATATTTGATTTGGATTCAAATTTGTTCTCCCCAAAACACATGAATTCACAAAGGTCATGTCGAAATTTGTCACACCCACATCGATGACTAACTTAATTCCCTCGATGTAAGAAACCTCGATCACTTTGATGGTTTTAAACAAAAACGCGAAAATTCCCCAGATTTTCTATGCATGAATGCAATGCACACATCTGTTTCCTCTATTTTTGTAACCCCATTACCTGGGATATTACAGGAACCCAAGCTTTCCAACATTGTTGCATTTGTAGCCCGATTAGTTTATAACCTTTATAGACAGACAACTTGAGATTCAATGACACTGTCTTGTTCTTAGAATTGCCTTTAGGCAAAGAAAAGCAAATGGAACAGCAATGCCAAGTTTTTCGCATGAATTAGTTCCAATGAACTGAAGACCAGGAAGCATCTTTTTTCTTTGGACTGCGTCCTATATTTCCCAGAGCCTATGTAAATGAAGCTTTTATGAGCATGAGCCTCTGTTATATTCTTTGTTATCAACTTGATGTTATGTACGATCGTCATCAGGATGGAATATCTTTTATTTATATCGGAATACATTTCTTTAGGGTCTGGTTCCTTGTTGTCCATATATACTCTGTTTTCAGCAGATAATTTTATCGGTCGTTGCAAAGAAATGCTTTTCCATTTTAATAAACTGTATGCACGAGTACCTTCAATGATCTACCTTTATGCAAAAAGAAGCAAATGGAACAACAATTCCAAATTACTCCAATTGTCACGGGACACAATAAAATATAATTTTCCATTTTTGTTAACATCCTACATCGTCAATGGAATCATCGTGCATACAAACAAATGTTCAGCCAGTCTGTTAGTTTACCCTCACAAATATGAGCAGGATGACTGATGAAATCTCAACTCTGAACTTGTCTGCTTGATTTCTACAGGGAAGCAGGATGTTTCATCTTTGTGGAACCGCCGCCTTGTTGATGAACTTGTGGCACATTGTGGTTCCTTGAAAGCACAGGATGGTGTGCTCTGCAATCTCCAGCTTGTCAGGCTGGCTCATCACTTGAAATCCAAAGGATTCCGTCCACGTCTGCAGAAGCTCAGGCACTGCAGGCAGCACAAGCCTCTCCACCCCCAACTCACCAAGCAACTGCAAGCACACCAATAACCAACACTAATGCTCAGTTCAGTGATCTGATCAGGAAAAGACAATGTCTGGAGCAAGCAAGCAGAGCACAGATCTATACAGCCTTCAGACGTACCTTCTCGAGATTGTTCATCAGAAGGTGGCACATTCCTTGCCGGCGATGCGCGAACCGGGTCCCAACAAGCGGCAGCTCTGCAACCTTGTCGCCATACACTCTGCACAACAAAACCGTACAGCAAGGATGATTTTGATGTTCAGCATTTGCAAGGCAAAAAAGGAAATTCAGGTAGTACATGAGAAGAGTGATCAAGCACTGGGAGTAGTAGTACCTCAGAGTGCCCGCGGTTATCAGCTCGCCGCCTTTCTCGATGCCCACCACGTAGAATCCCCGGAAATTCAGCCGTCTCAGCCATGATCTGCACCGCCGTACCAACCACATAGCCTGTTAGCAAGAGATTCCTGTTCTCCAAAGGAGATCAACAAAGATACTGGAGAAGAGAAAGGCTTGATCATTACTCTCTGTTGAAGACGATGTCGTGGCTGAGGTCGCTCTGCGTCGGCGGCTCGATGAGGGTGACGAAGCACTCGTGGAGCACGTCGAACGCCATACGCAGCCTCCCGTGCTCTTCGGCAGCCATGGCCTCCTCCTCGGGGAGCTTGGATGATCTGAAGAGTGTGAACGACAGGCCCTCCACTGAGGTAGCGATCGATCTGCCAACGAGCCCTTGCAGACGCTGGAATATGTTTGAACAGTCCTGGCTGCAGAGCCATGGCCCTTCCGGGCAGCTCTCGAGCTGGTCGCCTCTGCTCCTGATGCAGCTGACGTGATCTGCAGATGAACAAGCATGTATAATGTCAGTGGTAGATTCTTAGAATAATTTGGGATGAAAAAATGTACTTACTAGTACTCCTTAAGACTCGCAGTGACAGTAGTAGTAGATTGTAAGCATAATGTGGGATGTGACAATAATTTTGTACTTACACTCGCGTTCGCACTGGTCGCAGCAGATCACTGTGTTGTCGGTGAACTCGTCGGGGGCGGGCTCCAACTCGCCAGAGTCGCAAATGGCACCTGCAGAACCATTCCCCCTGCGGGGTGGCATCAAGGCCCACGCAACCCGCGGGAAGCGGCAGGTCAGCAGCCCACCATTTGTTTTTGATGAGCGAAGACGTGTCGGACTCGGCTGCACGACATGGGCCGCTTCGATGGGTCGTTTCTGTTGACGCAGTAATCGCTTCGGAGTCCGGTGCGCGCGTGCGTGCGGGCGGGTTTTGCTCGCTTGATTGAGTCGAGTCCTTGGGAACGCGCACGATGATTTTGCTGGAACCTCCTTTTTTTTCCCCTAAAAATTTCATTTGCTCGCTGCGGATTCAACACCACGCCGTCCCCAATGATTGACCCTTAATTTGAACGCTCGATGCTTCCTTTGTTCTTCTTCGCCCTCTCGAAACAAGAAAAGCACGGATCTACATCTGCTCGAGGCACCTAATTAATCCTTGTACTACTAGTACCGAGACCTCCCAATGCAGTGCATGACTGACTGCTGCCGTTCAGTATCCAACCAGCCTATCCACTTGTATCTTGTACACATAAAAGCAAATTTAAGTTCCTTGAGCGTCACAAAATAGACCATCTACACCGGCGATCCCAAATAGGCGCCGACAGAGCATCCCTCTATTTGGAGATGCTGCTCCCACACCGGCGCGCCCCATACGAATACCCAGATAGATTTAGAAAGTTAAATTCAAATTTTGAAAACGATATTCATATGAAGTTCGAACGAAATTTGTACAATTTAATACGAATTCAAACTAAAAAACTAAAAAAAAACATCTAGCAGCGTTGGGAGTCGAAGGCGCTAAAGTCCAGGTCGTCGTCGTCGCCGTCGCTGGATGCCCCGAAGGACCAGCTGTCATCCTCGTCGCCCTTCTCCTCCTTTCGCGCCGGCAGCTCCGATGGTCCGGCCAGGTCGACGTAGTTGGCGCTGTGGTCCCTGGCGGACCACACCGCCGCCTACCGCGGGTCCAACGTAATGTGCCGGTAGTCTTCGTCGACGGAGCGGCCGACCATGAACCATCGCCGTCGCCACGGAGGGCCGCATGCGCCTTGGCCTCCTTCTTCCACCATTTCTTTTTCACCGGCGAAAGTGGTGACGAGGCCGCGGCGTCCTCCTCTCTGATGCGGGGGCGGCAGCCCGACCCCGTCGTCCGACGGGCCGGAGTAGGGACGCGCGCCTCGCCTCATCGTGGATGTGAACCGCCGTGTAATCTCACTGACAAGACGCCCCACCCGCGAAAACCGTCGTTCCGCGAGAGCCCGATTCGCGCCCTTGGCCAAGGGATCGGCACGGAGCTACCGGCGCTTCTATTGGGTTCGAAAACTAGCCGATGCCGTTTGGACGCGCTGGTGTGAGCCCATTTTCGCTCCCGGCCTAAATCGCTATTGAGGCCGCTATGGAGGGCGCCGATGGAGATGCTCTTACTCCACAATAAAGAAACAAGAAAACCCAACACTAACCGGCTGACTGGGACCGCTTTATAAAAAACACAAATGTAGCATCAAAAATCGAACAATCTGCTAGCCTTTGCAGACAACACACACAAACTGCATAGAATGGCATGACAGCAACTGTTTTGAGCGCGACAAAAGAAAGAATTTCGACCTTTCGGTGCAATTGTCCATGAGTTCCTAGACGCCGGCGACCAGGTCGCCGTGATGGGCCTTGCGGGCGAGCAGCTTCATCTCATGCACACCAAGTAGACGAGTCCAACCCAGCCTCATCATTACAAATTTGAAAATGTGGAGCAACACATATCAGCACAATTTGAAAATCCTTAATATCATGTACGGAAAATTACCCATGAACCTTAGTCATTACCAGACCATAATCAGCAGGAACACAAGAAGCTACTGTACAAGTTTTGTACAGCCCAAACAATAGTCATGCCATCACAATGATGATAAATCCAGAAAACCATAAGTCTCATGGAAAAATATATAAAAAAAACTAACAAGTATATCACTCTAATACGTCAACGAGAAGTGCCAAAAGTGGTCTCTACCAACTACGACATTCTTCCCCTCAATACATGCAAAGAAGAAGTATCAAAACATGAAAGGTACAAAATAAAATGTGCATCTCAACAATCAAATAATCTCAAAGATGAATACACATACTTTCCCAAGGAAACTGGTTCATGTCCATTTCAAAATGTAGAAACAAATCTGGAGAAATAAAAGCCCCGGTTGAATTTCTTAGCATGGGTAATCCTTCAAGTAACGCAAGACACTACTATCATTTACTCGGACAATAATCTGGAGAATCCAAACCAGCTATGAGCATGTACAGATGCTACACCATCATCTATGTACACCAGACTAAGAAATCGCAGAAATGAGGAACCAGAATCTTACATAACTACATCGAGTCCAACACGAAACCAACCGCTGTCGCCGTTTTGTCCTCCTCGTCAGTTATCCTTCAGCAAGAACAAAGCATGGTCAGGCCAACAAAAAACAAACACTGATTTTACTCCAGAAAATCAGCAAGTCATCTACGGAAAAGAGCTAAAACATGACACTTTGGACATCTACTTCAGATCAGCAACATCAATCAGTAAGCCAACATAACGAAGCCCAGACTAGAAACACATTTCTTCCTATGTAAAGCATCAGCAATCTAGCCAGCATTCTGCCCACAGCCCAGCCGAGACAAAACCCACCATAAATAATGTCGCTCTTCTCAGTTGGACAGAAGAATACTGCTGGTATTAATAATTAGAGTTGTACCGCGCAAAGTAATAGCTCCAAATAAACACAAATAAGATATTTCAACATTTTTGTTCCGCCCAAAACCCAGCAGTAACCTGCTGATTGGGACCTCTTTTCAAAACACAAATGAAGCATCAAAATCGAACAATCTGCTCGCATTTGGAGACAACACGCAGCACAAAACTGTATAGAATGCCATGGCATCAACCGATTTGAGCGCGACAAAAGAAAGAATTTCAACCTTTCGGTGCCAATGTCGACGAGTTCCTAGAAGCCGGCGACTACGTCGCCACGGTGTGCCTTGGGGGCGAGCAGCTTCACCTCATCAGTCGCGTCCAACCCAGCCTCATCCCCTGAAAGAGGAGTGCCGAAGTGGGCTCTACCAACTTCGACAGTCTTCCCCTGAATACATGCAAGAAAAACATGAAAGGTTACAAAATAAAATGTGCATCTCAACAATCAAATAAACTCAAAGATGAATACACAAATTATGCCAACAAACTGTTTCATGGTCCATTCTCGAAATGCAAAAGGAAGGTTGCTGCCCTTTAATTAAAGTTGAGCATGGCATCTTCAATTTTCAGGCTACAACTTCTCTTGGTCTTTTTTCCTCAGGAATCCCATGACCAGCTAATTTGCATCACGGAAATGAAAACAGATTCGCATACGTTGCTGGCAGTAGCATGAATCTAAAATGCCAATCCAGGAAATTTATCTCTGATATGAAGTCGACCTATGGCTCACCTGCTTTCTCCCCGAACGACCATGATCTCCCCTCTTGGTTTCGTCCCTGTATTGAGCTCACTCCCTCAAGTTTGCGTTGAGTGATGTCTCCCTCCCCCGTGTAAATCTGTTGTCAGGGCATCTCCAGCGGCGCGACGCAAACGGTCGCTAAGCGTCCGTTTTCGTCCGCCGTGACCGGAAATGCGTCTGGGGCCTGTTCCAGCGGGGCGACGTAAAGTGACCGGGCCGTCCGCGGAGACTCAAACCTGGCCCAAATATGCGCCAGGTTTGCGTCTCCGCGGACGTTCGGCGGTCGCGGAAAATGTCCGCTCGGTCCTCGCACGGGCCCCTCCGCGGCGGCACAACTCGCTTCGTCTTCCGCGGCATTACTTCCGGGCGGCGCGCTGCAGCCTTTGCAGGGCCGCGTTAATGGCATGCCTCGGCTTCCGCGAGCGTGCGCAGCGTCGATGCGTCTTCTCCGCCAGTACTGGCACCGAGGCGTCGCTTCGGCAGTCTGCGGCCGCGTTAATGGCGATGCCTCGCGTGGCGCGCGGCCGTCGCCTACCTCAGCGCACGTAGTAAATGGCGATGCCACGCGTGGCGCGGCCGTCGCCCTGCCTCCGCGCTATATATACAGGGGCGCGAGCATCTCATCTCCTCCCCCACAAACCCTAGCCGCCGCTGCCGTAGCGCCGCTTCCTCTCAAGCAGATCCACCATGAGCAGCGCCGGACGCGGCCAGGCTGCCGCGCCTCCACCTCCACCTTCACCTCCCACTCCACCTCCCCCGGCCTCGAGCTCCGACGAAGGGTTCGACTCTGACGACAGCACCGACCTCCTCCACCCGGTCAGGGACGCCGCGGACCTGGCTGAAGTGGAGAAGGAAGCAGAGGAGGAGCGGGCGGCCCATGCGGCTGTCGACGCCGAGCCGGAACAGCGTGGCTGGCGGCCGCCGCTGCAGCCGAGGACTCTGACTCGGAGATTTCTTGGTCATCCGATGACCCTGATGCGCCGACGCCGGAGGAGAAGGCGGCGGAGCAGCGGGCCCTCGTCGAGTCTTTCGAGACGCTCAAGGACGAGGCCGCCAACGCGAGGCTGGAGCAGTGCGCTCGCAAGAGGACGCGGCGACGCACCGAGCCATTGCGGCCGCGCGGGAGGCGGCGGAGAAGCGGCGCGACGGAGCGACGCAACGACGGTGCCGGCCCGTCAGGAAGCAAGTAGTCTAGGCCTATAGATCTACTTTGTATAGTTTTTATGCATTTTTATGTACTACTTTCAATGTTTCTACTATGTACCAATTCAAAAAAATGGGCCGTCCCGGTGGGAGCACACCCAGACGCAAACGGAAAAGCGGACAAAATATGTCCGCGGGGAGACGCTTTGGGCGTCCGAAATGCGTCGCGCCGGTGGAGATGCCCTCACCACAAAAAATGGGGGTTCCACGGGATATTCACTTTGCTCATATGAGCATTTGCTCTCATTGTGTGAATCAACATTTCGAAGTGTCAAAAAATTCTAAACTAAAATTTTTCATGTACATCTACACATTTTATGTTCGTACACAAGTTTTCAAAAAAAAGCTATAAAAATTTGTGGCTCCAGTAAAAAAGACAAATTTTGATGCTATGACACGACTACGTACGGGACATTTTTTTGTCTTTTTTGTACACGCCACATAAAATGTTTTTTCTCCATGAAAACTTGTGCACTAACATAGAATGTCACGATGTACAACAAAAAAATTATGTCAGAATTTTTTGACATTTTTAAAATTGTTTTTTAATTATTTTGTATAATAGGAGCATTTGCTCATATGAGCCAAAACGCCACCTCCGGGTTCCACCCCAATCTCTGATGAAATGGAAAATTCAGGCGGGAGCTTTTCGCTCCCCCGGTGATCACTTAAAAAAAAAAACTGAACCGACCCCGCCCGATAGAGAGAGAGAGCCAGAGAGGCTCCGGCGACCACGGCTCGGCAGCTCCGGCGACCAGGTGACCCATTTTTCTTTTCCCTCCTGATTTCACTCTCAGATCAGCGCATCACCCCCCACCCACCCCAATCCTAGTTCGTCTGTGGCTCTCCTCTAGGGTGTTCCCCATGGTGGTTCAGCTCCGACTCGGATTCCAGGATCTGCAAACCGAGCCGGTCTCCGGACTCCATTAGTTTGGCCGCCGGCTCGCCATATAAACTAGGAGAGGGACTGGAAGACTCTCACCTCATTCTGAGATTAGCGGCCCTAAGATCCTCGTTGTCGTTTCGTTTACCCCGTCGCAATCAAAATCAGACATTGTATCTCTTTAGATCCACAGCCAGGGAAGGCATACTGATTGAATTTGGAGGCAATGTCTAAGCGTCAGCACTGGCAACTCGACGGCGACCGCGCCGTAAGAAGGCCGCGGCTCGTGCCGAAGAAGCACCTCTACGTTGTGCTGGATGATTGGGACAAGGGCTTCAGCATCTACAAGATTGATGCTGACGCTTTGCAATACACCTACGCCGACGACCTGCAGGTTGGGTTCCCTGGCAAGGCTGTCCTCCGGTTACCGGCACCAGTACATGGTCTTCATATGGGCTTCACCGCCCTGGGCAGCAACATCCTCATCGCCACCAACCCTCGTTGTCTACAGACTCCCGCCCTCCTCTACGACACCGAGACAGCAGGGCTCACCATTGGCCCTCGCCTACGGCTTTCACTGCTTGCCTGTGACACCATCGCTGTGGCTGCTGGTGGTACACTCTACGCTTTGACACGGCGCCATATCAACGAGCAGCACTTTTTCCAGGCCATGTCGTCGGCACCATTGGAGAACGATGAGCCGTGGTGTCCTAGTCCAACCATGAGATGGTCCTGGAAAAGCATGCCCTCACCGCCACCATTTGACATGGAGGATCAATTTACTTCCTACGCGCTTCACCCGGATGGGCACACTATTTTTATGTCGGCGCGCGAAAGGCACTATCCGTATCTTCCCAGTGGCACCTTCTCCTTCGATACCAAGAATTCTGAGTGGAGGTGCCATGGGGAATGGGCGCTGCCTTTCCAAGGCCAAGGTTACTTCGACAGCGAGCTTGATGCATGGGTTGGGCTTCGTAAGGATGGGTACATTTGCTCCTGTCAAGTCCCCTCCCGCAGCAACACAAGTACCGTGGAGCCGGAGTGGAAGATGGTCAGGGAGAAGTTCTTCAAGGTCCCGGAGAGGCGACTGAAATCGGCAAGGGCCACTCTCGCGTACATGGGCAACAACAACTTCTGCCTTGTGGAGTTTTTGCAACGCGAGGGAGTGGAGTTTAAGCACGCCTTTGGTGACCGTGATGGTTGTGTGCTCCAGATGAGCACGTTTGGCCTTAAGTATGATCGTAAGGGACAACTGCAAACCATGCGCCACCACACCAACTCCTATGTAGTGTCTAAGCATCTCCAATCGTTTTCTCCAGTAGTGTTCTGGATGTAAACCTGTTTGACATGTTTTATGCAAACTATGTTCCAGTAATGTATATTGTGATATATGGCACTATAAAGAAAGAAAAGGCCCGCTTCTCTTGGCAATTTTATGGAGCCTGAGCAATTATTTGTGTACACCAATTGGCAGAGGCACATTTGCTTTTGGAAATTATAATTTTGGTATTAGGATTATGGAATTTTCTATGCACGGACAAATGCAGTAATAGTTACAAACCTACTTAGTAAAGCCCAGTTTTGTTAAGATCCATTTTTTCTCAAAGAACAATAGTACCAACATCAGATTCTATAAGCAGATATTTGATCAGTGCAACCAATTTCTTTGAGAAAATTGAAATGGTTATGTTCCAAATGAACCAAAATAGGGCACAAACTGTATGCATCTCTGTTGAGTTAATCAGTTTGAATCCAACTATAGATAACACAATTGAATGTCCCTGTATGACACATATTACACCATATACATGACATTTTCTCATGTTTCTACACACGCGTATTTGTACATCTCAACTACTGACATCAATAGGCCTCCAGACGAGAGATCAGGATTTTCAGGTTACGGATTAACAGAACACGCTGGTAGGAAAAATCCATATTCCTTGTGGTATATTAGTATTCACTCGTCCCTTTCATCATGCATACATAATGATTCAGTGGACTCTAACGCAGGCCTAATTATGATTAAGCCGCGGCTGCTAACTAAGCCTAACACCGACAGGACTCTAATTAAGACTAGTGCTAAAGAGGACTCTAATGGAGGCATAACGCAGAAGAACAAAGCCCAAAAAATCGACCTTTGGATGCGCCATAGGGCAGCGTCGAGGTAGCACCGGCCGGTGGTGCTTGGGGACGACCTCCTGGACGAGGAGGACGCCTCCCGCAGAGACGCCGGCCGTCGAGAACCTCAGCGGCGGAGGACTCCCGTGAGCGAGGGCGGCCCGGGCGGAGAACACCCAACACCACCGCCGTTACCTTACCCCCCTCCAAGGAAACGCCCTCCTTGCAGCGTGTGGCCGGCGGTCGACAGTTGCTCGGGCCGCCTCTGCCGGCGTATCCTGCTGGCCGGCGACACATCCACGGCGTGGAGCACCACCCAACGAACCTTGGACAAGCTGCGGGACCCGGTCCGGACAGTTCGATGGATCCGCGCGCATGGATGCACGCGGGCGCCAGCGAGCCAGCCGGCCGCGTCGCCATGGTCTGAGCGGCGCCGTTCCTCCCGTCGGCGAGTCTTGGGCGACGCCTGTCGATCTGATGCGGGGGAGCTCGGGAGATTCCGGAACTGGGTCACAGGGAGTTGGGTACGGCGTATGGGAGGAGGTCTGGGGCAGGGGGGAAGACGGGGCGGCGCCGTGGCCGGCGAAGGGAGGAGCGGCGGCCACCATAGAAGTTAGTTACGGTGGGTGAGGGAATCGAGTCGGGGGAGAGGAGAATGGATGGCGTTTGGTCTGGCTATTATTATTAGTAGGCGTTCTTTTTTTCTTTCGTTCTTTTATTGTTTCTCATTTAGTAGGTTTTTTTTTTCTTCCGCGGTTATGGCTGCTCCCGCTCATTTTCCTTAGATTTTTTTGTTTCCCGCTCGCATCCGTATATAGCGCACGCATTTACCTGTGGTTTTTCCACAGATACTCACAAGCTCGTACATGCATGGAGAGGTTACGGGTTAAGTCATCACGTACACGCGCAACATACATGGTGCATTTGAGCATTCACGTAATCACACCACGCCTCGCCTCCGGCCATCCGGTTGGCACGACTCTGCCACCATCAAGCTTGGCGTCATCGTCGACAACATGCTCCAGCAATCGTGCGAGCCCAAGGTTGAAGAGATCCACATCGACAATCAGTCTGGGACCCCGAGGGACTTGACGATGCCCAATCTCGATGCAGAAGAATCACAACTACTCCGCCAAGGAGAAATTGTCCTAAGGCTCGAACGAGGAGGTCAACCGGGAGGGATTCGGGAAAATTGACCGAAAAACGGTCTCCTCTAGCGTTGCCCTCGCGCGGCAACCCGGGGAACCCTAGATCGCGTCGGCCGCCGGGACCCCTCCTCCCTCGCCGCTGGCTGAGGGCGCGACTTGGAAAAGCCCGGCCGGCGTCGGCGGCGGCGAGGTCCTCTCGTCCTTGGGCTCGGGTGGAGGGGCGCAGGATGTCTCCTCCGGGTCAGGGCGTGGCCCGTCCGTCGGGGGCCATGGTGTGCCGGCTCGGGCGTGTCCTGCTGCGGTGACGTGACGAACGACGGTGGTGGTTGCGCGTCTCCGGGCGGCGTGGGCGGGTGGCGTCAAGGGTGGTGGTGGCTGCTCAGCCGACTTCTGCGAGGAAGGGTGGCTCGACGACGGCTGCGTGGGGGGCCGGCGACGGCTCGTTGCGGGTTCGATCTAGGGCCGTCGGGCTCGGATCCGCCGGCCGGCGGCGCGATGGTGTCCTTTGCGGATACGGCAACCGAAGGATGGCGGTGGTGGCTCAAGGAGGCACCATCTTGCTTGCCTCGGCACTACGCTCGGCGAGGTGGGGATGCGCGGCTGCCGGTGAAAACCGTGCTCCGACTCCGGTCTTGGCGGGCGATGGCGGCGCTACACGTCGCAACCTTCTTGGAGGCATCATTGCCGCAGCCTGCATCTACACACTCGTGCTTCTCCGGGGAAACCCTATATCTGGGTCTCCTGGATCGGACGATGGCAGCGCGCCCTCCGTCGTTCTACCTCTTGGGGCATCGTTTTTGGAGCAGTTGCTGGATGATGGCGGATGTTGGTGGAGTGGTATTCATCTACCACATTGTGGCGTTGAGTCTTGGTGGCATGGTGCTGCAGGGTATCGACGACGGATGCGGGATGATGTATGCGTGCAGGATTGTGGAGCCATCTGGCGTCATGGTGGCATCGACGGTAGGTCTTGCAAGGTTAATGCGATGATCTCTCTTAAAGATGGAGTCAAGGAAGACGGCGGTAGCAACTTCTGTGGCGTATGCGTTGGCGTGCGCAAAGAGTCTGCTTGACTGGATGTGCTTCTCACCTGCTATTGGGCGGTTTGGGAAGACATTTGGTTTTTGGATGATGTGAGTTGGTGTATTGTCACCCCCTTCATCCCACTGTAGGTCTAGTGAGGTGGCTTCGAGGTTGATCTTTTGTATTGTTTCTTGTAAGGTTTGTGAATAATCTAATAAAAAGTCGTGTGCATCATTTAGATGCGGAAGTCTGAGGCGATATTTCCTCCATTTTGAAAAAAACCCGGGAGGAATTCCTAACCTTCATGCAGAAGCATCACAACCACCCTGCCAACATTTTTCGGCCCGCCATGACATCCGACAAAGAAGAGACGAATCAAAAAAAAGATCGTGAAAAGTAGGAGTCACATACACTTTGGGGAGCTTTCCAACGTTTTGGGGATCGCCTTCACCGAAACTCGTATGTACAAGTTAAGGCTCGTGAAAATAACAATAACGGATAGAACTTTAGGAACTCGCAATCCTAACACGCCACTACCACGACGAGACTTCACATGCAACGATGGGTAATAGCTTTATGTGGAAAAAAACCCGGTAAAACGTGATGATGAGACGTCACATGAAATGGCACGTTTTATGCAACTATTTTGGTGCATAAGAGTGTTTTATATAAGAGTGGTATAGAGAATAAAAGACAATACACACCTTTTGAAGTTGCACTTGCTTGACAACCAGAAATACAATAGCGCCTGCTTCCCAAGCATGACTATAGTGCAAGAAGGTCTTCGACCTAATGCGAAACTTCCACTTAGAGGCAACTGACTCATTTTTTTTAGAACTCAGCGTAATTTTTATTTGGTTATGTTTATATGATATATTCTAACACGAACAAAGATACTCCTTCCGTCCATAAATAAGTGTACTTCTAGCGTTTGTACTAAGTCAAACATTTTAAGTTTTGACCAACCGTGGAAAAAAAAGTAGCAACATATATAATGAGATTTTGGTATAATTTGAAACTACATTTCAAAACGAATCTCGGGATACTAAATTAGTGTCATGAATGTTACTACTTTTCCGTATATATTTGGTCAAAGTTTAAAGAGTTTGACTAAACACAAAACCTAGATATACACTTATTTGCGGACGGAGGGAGTAAAAGTCACATGGAATGCCCACGTCCGATGAGAAGCTAGGGTGTAAACATTGCGGGATCTGCGTGAGGGGGGTGGTACCACAGAAAGATTTTAGACTTATATGTAGTGTCAAACTTCTAATTCAATTCAACTGACCCAACTTCTAACACGCATGGTCCTAGAAGCCATGGTACACTTCACATGGTACTACAAGCTCCAGTCCAAGACGGGGCCGCTGTCCGCCCATTCGCCGTCATTGTACCCCTCCTAGGTGGGGTATATCGACGACAACGCCAATGTCCTGCACCGACCACCACCTGGCAAACTCGTTGTCGGCGCAAGAAACGATGTTCGTGGACAGCGCCATCGCCTTGGGGAGTCCTACGCTTTTCTCTAGGTTGTTAGGGGCACGAGCATATGGTTCCCGAGTTGTTCTCTTAAGTTTGTTTATATTCCAACCCCAAGAAAAAAGAGTTTATTTATTAGGAGCATAGAACCATATGCAGATCATGTCATCACATATAGTACTTGCATGCATGGGAAAAAAATGTTTGATTCAAACAGCTTTATCAACGTGAAAGTGCTGGCATTTCTGTCCTAGCAGTGCATGTATTCCGGTCCTAGCAGTGCATGCATGGACATGAGGGTGCTCCTTTTGCGTGACAACCATTTGAAATCCAAAAATCCGCTCTTTATGGCTGTTAATTATTATATTATTAATGCTCTAAAATCTAGTATGGGAAACTACGGATGCATGCCCCATTAACAGAGCTGATTGGGGCACGAGAAAAGGAAATGTGATTAAAGCGTCATTAACATGGCAGGGGAAGCGTTTGGAGGAATTACGTAGTAGTAGTATTATGAGAGCATCTCCAGTCGCGTCCCCCAAACGACGTCCGGCAATAGTGCCGAATTTTTGTTTGGGGACGTCCGGACGAAATTTTCGTTTGGAGAAGGTCCATTTCCTAGCCACGTCCCCCAAACGCGACCTCCAAACAAAAAGCAAGTGTAAAAACTGTGTCCGGCGTCCCCGATGGAGACTCTATACACAGGGGATGGGCTAGGGACGCCGGACAATATTTGAGGGACGTCCGGAGCGAAGCGGCCTTTGGGGCATGCGACTGGGACGTTTTTTTGGCCGGCGTCCCCCAAATCCCTTTGGGGGACGCTTTGGGGACGCTGACTGGAGATGCTCTGATACCAGGAGTCTATACGGCGGAGTCTTCGGGTTGCAGCCAAAATGAGATTGCAAGAGTGATGAAGTTCACGCAGAAATTACATAGTAAGTTGATTGTCAACGTGATTTTAGAGTATAGAACCATATGCAGATCCTGTCATCACATATAGTACTTGCATGCATGGGAAAAAAATGTTTGAGCTTTGTCAACGTGAAAGTGCTGGCATTTATGTCCTAGCAGTGCATGCATTCCAGTCCTAGCAGTGCATGCATGGACATGAGGGTGCTCCTTTTGCGTGACAACTACTCCGTATTTGGTATAAAAAAAATCCGCTCTTTATGGCTGTTAATTATTATATTAAGCTCTAAAATCTAGTATGGGAAACTAGATGCATGCCCCATTAACAGAACTGATTGGGGCACGAGAAAATGAAATGTGATTAAAACGTCATTAACGTGGCAGGGGAAGCGTTTGGAGGTATTATGAGTACCAGGAGTCGATACGGCGGAGTCTTCGGGCTGCAGCCAAAATGAGATTGCAAAAGTGACAAAGTTCACGCAGAAATTACCTCGCCGCCTCCCACCCACCAAATCCCCTCCGCCTCCCCGTGATTCCCCACACATCCTCCAAAGTCCAAACCCTAGAGGCCGGCGTCGAGAACCCACACCCGCCACCATGGCGCCTCCCGTCACTCCCTGCCATGATGTAGAAGTCGTGTGCGACGGCACAACAACCGCACAAGCAGCAGCATCATCCGGCGCTGGAGGAGCAGGACCTCCTCCACGGCTTCGTGGACCTCGCTGCAGAGACGCAAGGAGGAGGAGTTGGTTGTCACCTTCACGTAGCTGCGCCGCTGCGGCTGCCGCCGGCGCCCCGGCCTACTGCTGCCAGAGATATCCAACACGGCAACACCCTGTGAGCCCTCCTCTCCCCAGAATACTATTCCCCAGTTAATTTCTTCCGATGCGGCTGCTCTGTGTGTTCTTGTTTTGACGCCGCGTTAGGGAATGGTAAATTCGTCATCTGCGGTACTGCAGGGCGTCGGACTGCTCCAGGGACTACGACGAGGCCTGCCGCCTGCCAGCAGATGCACATGTCCTACAGCCCCGCCGTGAAATTCCCGACGGTAGCCCAGCAGGGCAACTCGACCCTACTCAGGACAGGATCCTAATTTACAAGGTTTTGTGCTCCTACGTGGTTACTATTTCAGCTCAGAATTGATGGTGTACTCGTTCGTGCTCTTTTTGCTTGTTAGCTTGTGTTCTTGCAAAACCCATCCTGGACATCTAATTTAGTGGCCGTGGCTGCAGGTTTATGTGGACATAACCACCACCATGCCACACAAGGGGAAGACCTGCATCAGGGAACAACTCTACGCGGTAAAATCCCTCATACTACCATTTGTTGCAGAGCTCAACCGAATGAATGAGTGTTTGGACTTGATAATTGTGTATCGACGGACAGGGTGCTTGGCTTTTGAACTTGAGAATTGATGGATATAGTAACGGAAACTGTTGTCACAACTGCACAACGGGAATTAGCGAAGACGACGACCAAGGGCAGAAGGAAGATGGAGATGTGCAAGGAGAGGTACAAGAGGAGAGACGTGGAGGGGAGACAAAGAGGCCGGCCTCTGAGATAAGTGGGAGATTGAATAGGAGTGTGGGATCTACATGGAGTTGAACATCAAGGTTGTGCATCAAGTGCTACTGTCAATGGTCAGAACTGTATCCTCTGTTGTAATTTTTTTTAAAATTCTGCATGCCTTGTTCAATCAGAGAATTTTATTTCTCTATGCCTTGTTCAACCAGAGCAAGACAAGTTTTCTTCAATGCAAGTTCAAAGGTAGCTTTGTTAGGACTTCATTTTGGTGTTACTAAGTGAAATGTTTTGGTACAAAGGCCAATGCACTACGTAAGCTAGTGTCACCTAATATAAGCTCTTTACCTGATTATTAATGCATTGAAGCTCCTCAAATGTGTGGCAACCTCTGCAATTACTTGTAAGTTTTTTTCTCCAGAAAAGCCTCCCCACCCCATTCCATTTCATTAATGCAACCGAAAGTAGCATCATCCAGCTTCTATCAATTCGACACCAGCCGAGACACCTCAACGAACACCAAACAAAACAAGCTTCAGACAAATGCATAAGGCAGGAACCCAAACAGAACAGAGACCACTGTCACCTACTCAACTAGTGTTCCACGGTCACCACCAAGCAATCCACATTAGCTCCCCTAGAGTTCTCTCCAGGATCAGCAGATTTCTCTCCAAGAAGATTGAGATTACTTATCAGTTTTGTTGTAAGGGCTACACACTAAGTAAAGCTAGTGCCACCGGTGGAGCCTTTTTATTGAAATTTGATAGAGATGTGCACTAACCTATTGTCACCTTTTTTGTTTATTGTACCCCATGGATGTAGTGAGGCTCTGCAAATATGCCGCAACCCCTGCATTTGCTTACCATTTTTATGCTTGATTCGAGTACATGGCCTGATCATCCTTGCAACCTACTGTCAATGGGCATCAGAAACTTAGAAAGTTCAGTTCCTTCTCAATAAAGTAGAAGATTAGTTCACTATGTACAGGTAGTTACCTTTAGGAGATTCTGAACTGTAAAAAATAATGCGCTTTTAGCTTCTGCCAGGATAAAAAATATTTATTAGGTACTTTTTTGTTAAGTACATGCCCAGAAGCAATGACACAACTACTTATCAATTGGTAGTTCCTAAAAAGACTTTTTCAATTTCTTTTTCGAAGCTGAACCCACTGAATATGTTCATAAATTTTCAAATAGAAGAGAGTTATCTGCTATGTGAGCATTTATAATTTAACTGAACTATGCTACGAAGATACTTTTGCAATAATTGAACCATGTTTTGTCCTGGTTGGTTGCAGGCGCTCGAGGTCGCAATCCTGCCCCTGTGCCGTTACAACCTCAAAAGAGTCAATTCCGGTAACTTGTCGATGCTTACCAATCACCGTAAAGCGGTCGACATGATGACAGATACTAGGAATAACATCTTCGACACATGTTATTCTCATGTAAAATAACTCGAGCCGATGACAAAGATATGACTTGCTTGCAATTCTTTTTCTAGTATCGTTGACACATGGCTTATTTATTCATGCAGAGGATGTTCGTCGTTCTAGGATGTGGCTGCCCATGGATACGCTTGTGGACTTTAACCGAGAGTCCTTTAGAGCCTTGACCGAGGTGTGGCAGAGTCGTGCCCAATATCTGTAAATGCTTTTATAGATAATTTTCTTGGAGATTTATACTCTTGGAGGAGAAAAAATTTAGAACAGTTGTATGTACATCGATATGGTGTATCTATGTTGTGATAGTGTTAGGCTTTATTTGCTCATGTTAGATTGGATTGGTGCCGACTTTGGTGGGGGAAAATTACGTATCAAGTGGCTATGTTTTTTTTAATTGTTTGTATGCTTCCAATTGCTTATTTGCTATACCTATATGCGTGCAAGTTTTACTTTACCTTTGATGGTTTGTATTATTTTAATATAAGTGTGTCTGGAATTATCAAAACTTGGGGACCCCTGTATGTATGTTGTTGAACTAATGTTTATGTTTTGTATGCTTTATTTACATGGTTTAATTTTGTGGGGGTGCTAGTGCTCATTTTTACTAAGAACGTGAAGGACTTCTTTCTTAAATCCTGCATGACTATCCCTCAAGTGAGATCGAGAATCGAGTTTGTCGGTGACGCCCGCAGCCAGCGGGCTACGCCACACGAATGGCGGCAGTGAGGCAAGGAGGAAGAGATGGTGGAATGGTGGTCGTATCAAGGCTACTGAAGGACGACGTCTTCTGGTGACCACCTCCCCGAGAGGCTGTCGATGGCAATATCTCTAAGCTCCTGGTGCTGTTGGCCACGTATCTGAGATCCTACTGCTGGTGGCACGTCTCCAAGCTCGTGTTGCCCAACAAGCTCCTGATGGTGAGCTCTGTCTGCCGTCTCTGCCCATCAAGCTCCTGCCAGTAAGCTCTCCCGTCCTCCATATTATACTTGCAAAACAATGTTTCCTTTTCCCTATTGGGATGTGCACACATATGCAAGGATACTTGTTTCATTTGGCAGCATGCACTTTATAGATAGATATTTTTAAATTATTGGTATCATGCACTTTATAGATCATATTTTACGAAGAGGTGGACATAAAATAACATCAATACATGTATAGATATTTTTAAATTCTATATGAAATTTTCTATTGTCCACGAACACATTTAATTGTTCTACATGGTACTGACCACTATATCTTGTAATGTTGATTGTATAAATATTGTTTTCTCCTCCCCGTTCAAGATACAGAACCACCCAGTAGGCAAGAAGTGGGAGTCTTATTCGGTTCATTTGTTTGTGTGGGTATATGGAGTCAAAGGAACGACGACATTGACATGGTACGTGCATGTTCGGAAGCAGGAAATATTATGCAACGATGCATTAACAAGAAACTCTGTTTGTTTGATTTCCTTCCTGCCATCTCTCTTGCCTTGTTTTGATGTTGATTATGTGACATGTCTTATAAATAAATATGGGGTTTCCCCGACCACATGTTTTTTTTTGGTAGTGTCAGCCACAGGTATTAACTTGTACTGGGGACATAAACTTGTTTTCTCTGGTTGATTATTCGTCACAAATGGTTGGGTAGCATATTTCTGTTTTATTGAATATTGCATTCTGCAACTATGGGTACAATAGCTATGTTATTTTTTTTGAGAAAACGCAAAGGAATCTTTGCGTTTCATTTTATTGGAAAGGTAGAGTTTGCTACATGCCTCCTAGGAAGTATAGTTCATTGAATCTTATTTGTCAAGTGGTTATCATATTTCTATTTTACTGAATATTGCATTCTGCAACTATGGGTACAATAGCTATGTTATTTTTTGAGAAAACGCAAAGGAATCTTTGCGTTTCATTTTATTGGAAAGGTAGAGTTTGCTACATGCCTCCTAGGAAGTGTAGTTCATTGAATCTTATTTGTCAAGTGGTTATCACAAGGTGAATTTACATGTTGATAGTATAATAGTACAAGTTGATAGTATAACAATTACTGAGTGGTTATTTATCAAGTGTTATCACTAGGATGAATGGGATATGTTCAGAATCTTATTATTGGAAGCGTAGTTGATCATGCAATCATCTATATCAGTTCATCCAAAAAAATTGGATATGGCTATTTCTTATTACTCAATCTTTTTTTAGCTGCTATGTCATCAGTGCAAATTAACATGATGTTGTTGCACGTGATGTTTTTGTTGTGCTAAATTCGGGCGATTTTTTTGGTACTCCCTCCGGTCCGGTATTCAGGGCTCCTAGTGAAAAACTATTTGTTCCAAAACACCCAGGAAATAAGGCCTACATTTAATTAATTGCCTAACTATTCACCTCCTAGAAATACTCCCAACGCACTGATGCCTCTCACTCCTTTTTTCTATGCCGTGAGAAACCGCTTCATGCGCATGCAAATGGAAATCATGCGCATGCAAACGTCTCTTCCTTGCCCACTTTCCCTCCTTAATAACTATCCTTATTAACTAATAGATCTAAACAACCAGCTGATTGGTGGATATACATATAAAACGAGGAGCCGATCGTTTTTTGCCTTGGTCGCGCTGCAATTTCTAGTAAGCCCAGAATACCGGACCGGAGGGAGTATGTAGTCCCCTGTATTAATTGTGATAGAAATTTTGATAATACCACTTAAGATTGCACAAATGGATGATAATATTAATTTGGTGCCTATCTGTGCTTCTCATATTTGCATGCATTTATCATTTCATTGAGGAGACTCATCAGAGTGAAACTTCTTAGTAATCGTTATTTGATAATTTGTGATAATGGTGATTTTTTGACTCATCGTCGCAGTTCATTTCTACCTTCTATGTCAAACACATATTATTGTTTTATTTTGCTGCAAGTTAACTGGTGGTAGTGGCAGTGGCAATGACGATGAGGATAAGCGGAGGTGGTGATGTTTAGGATGTGCGGTAGGTTCAGGAGGTCCAGAACTACGTCCACTCGTACTAGAAGGTAGCCACCAAAGTTGTGCTCTCATTTTTTTGTGTCTATTTTTGTTGTTGATGCGAAGTTGTGCTCTCATTGGTCCGTAGTTCGTGTAACAGAAAAGCTATAGCAGATTTAATTGCACCACTTAAGATTTGGATGGTGAGATGATGATAGTAATTTGGTAACTATCTATGCTTCTCATCTTTGCAGGCATTTATCATCTCAATTGTGAGATGATGATACTAATTAATTCTTTGGATTATATTATTCATGAGTTGTAAGATAGATCAATGATGTACTACTGTATATTTCTAGCTGATTTATAGTGACTATCTTTTCTTCTAGTCATTGTGTTTCAGAACTTGTCTTCACAAGCCCAACTAGAATGTAACATGTTTTGCTGCTTTTATTGCCTGCGTTAAGTTCATTTTGCTACATATTATATTTTATGCTGTCCATGTTTCCCATTCGGTTGGGCAATGTCGATGATCTCTTGCAAAACTATTTTTGATGTTCTATTTTCTCGTAGCCAATATTTTAAGTTGCTACTCTCGACAATATTGGGCATCTTAATTTGTTGTTTTCTGTTATATTAGGTAATACATAATATATTTGTTGTTAAGTAATATGCATGTTAGCTTGTTCCGATGATATATGTCTCAAATTTGTTTAGTGCCGCCTTGTTGACTTGTTCAGTCCTATTGTACATTGCTTGCACTCTTGTTCCCCATGCATGCACTTGTGGTGTTGCTACCGTGAGTGTCACATAGACAATTTTGTAAATTAGCATCACTTCATGCCCTTGCGATTTGTTGGAATATGTGACATGTCTGTTATTTTCTTCTGCCCCTGCTAACTATGCAAATCACTTCATGATGTTCATCTTTATTGAAGAATTACTCTTCAAGTTGAATCTGCGGTCTTCAAAGTTTGGTCATAGTATCATTGTCTGTTTTGTACATTTGTCGTTGAAGGTCTTCTTTTTCATGTAAAGAGATATAGATTGAGGTATTTGCCTTAGGTTTGTTTGGTCAATGTTCATTGGTACATTTGTGTACACGGTCACACTTGTGACACCGCCATGGTGGAACCAATTGATGTTGCTTGTGATCTGTTATATGTTGCTCATGGCCTTCTATTATGGTTACTTTTGTCATTCCGAGTCTCTTTAGTATCTGAAGTGAAATTTCTTAGGCATACTTTTTTTTAGTGTTGGCTATCTCAATCTGAGTAATGTTTCTTTGGTATGCAACACTTATGCTAATTACTTTTTCTTGTTTCCTTAGATTTGCTAAATATTGAGTTCCTTCCTACTAGTTTAATCAGCTGGATGTTAATACCTCAGTAGAAAAGTTACATTAAGTTTGTTGTTATTAGGTTAGCATTTATAATTATGATTTATACAACATTGTTCAAATATGGACGACTATCTTACTGTTTTGAGTGAAAATCAAGTCGCCAACAAAACCTTCTTTATTTTATATAGCAATGTCCAAATAGTCAAAGATGAATGATCATTTACTTGGGGTTTTGGAAAGATTATGTTGTCAGCTGACTTGGCCACAACCAATAAGGTTCCAAAAGCCAGGAACCTATTAGATACTGCCCGATAAATAGGAAGGTGCCTTGTTTTTCAGATAATAGGTTTTCATGTTAACCAAAATTAAAGTAAATTTCCTAAATTAGAACCTATTTAGTACCCTCTACTGGTTTGTATATGATCTCTTGGTCACAACATAACCAACTTCCCATGTGACCCTAGGTGAATGAGTAATGTTTTGTTCCGGTCTAAACCTGGGCTTTGCCGAGTTCTGATTTCTTAAGAAGGTGGTAGGATCAAATTTGCCTAGTTGGTTTCACATTGAAAACCATTGTAGCCTGGAAAGAAATAAATAAATAAACTATAATTGAGCTTATCTATAATTGACTGAGGACCCTTTTATCTTGCCGCAAATTTAAATCATCTACACCAATTCGTCTAACGTGTTATGGTTTTAGTTCAACTTTGATCAAATTTGAACTAAAACCACGAAACTATGGTTCAGAGGGACTAGTAATATTATAATGAATATCTACTGTTCTTTCCCTGTGATTTATTGTTAGGTTCTCAAATCTTGTAATTGATAACCTGATATTGTCATATTGTTGATTACCTTACAGAACCACCTTTGGTGTCGCCGGCGAGGGTACAAAGCAGTCTGTGAGATGTCGGCGAGTTCACCGCTCCGTGCGATAGTAGTGATATACTTCTTGAAATAAGGTCTTTCTTGTATATCATTTTTGATATGTATATGCAAGGCATATATGCATGTATGTACTTTCATGTTTTCTAATAAGGTTCTTCTTGCTTGCAGTTTCTTACCAGAAAACCTTTTTATGTTGCAACCAAGAAGAGGATCAAGAATGGATGCATAGAATAGAGGAAAAGAAAGTGACCCTGAATTATGCCGTGAGGCTTGACGTCTTCAATATGGAAAGGTAGTGCAGCCACATCAAGTCTTTTCTAATCTTATTTATGGTACCACTTAAGATTGCACAAATGGATGATAATATTAATTTGGTGCCTATCTGTGCTTTTCATATTTGCATGCATTTATCATTTCATCGAGGAGACTCATCAGAGTGAAACTTCTTAGTAATCGTTATTTGATAATTTGTGATAATGGTGATTTTTTGACTCATCGTCACAGTTCAATTCTACCTTCTATGCCAAACACATATTATTGTTTTATTTTGCTGCAAGTTAACTGTGACAATGAGGATAAGCGGAGGTGGTGACGTTTAGGATGTGCGTCAGGTTCAGGAGGTCACCCAGAACTATGTCCACTCGTACTAGAAGGTAGCCACCAAAGTTGTGCTCTCATTTTTTTTGTCTATTTTTGTTGTTGATGCAAAGATGATGCTGTTGTATGTGATGTTTGTCTTATGCTAAATCCGGGTCAGACTGATTTGGTCTGTAGTTCGTGTAACAAAAATGCTACAGCGGATTTAATTGCACCACTTAAGATTTTGATGGTGAGATGATGATAGTAATTTGGTAACTATCTATGCTTCTCATCTTTGCAGGCATTTATCATCTCAATTGTGAGATGATGATACTAATTAATTCTTTAGATTATATTATTCCTGAGTTGTAAGCTAGATCAATGATGTACTACTGTATATTTCTAATTGATTTGTAGTGACTATCTTTTCTTCTAGTCATTGTGGTTCAGAACTTGTCCTCACAGGCCCAACTAGGATGTAACATGTTTTGCTGCTTTTATTGCCTCGTGTTCTGAAGTTCATTTTGCTACATATTACATTTTATGTTGTCTCTATTGCCCATTCGGTTGGGCAACGCGGATGATCTCTTGCAAAACTATTTTTGTCATTCTATTTTCTCGTAGCCAATATTTTAAGTTGCTACTCTCGAATCACAATATTGAGCATCTTAATTTGTTGTTTTTCTGTTATATAATGTAATACATAATGGATTTGTTGTTAAGTAATATGCATGTTAGCTTGTTCCGATGTACATTGCTTGCATTCTTGTGCCCCATGGATGCCCTTGTGGTGTTGCTACACGTGAGTGTCACATATACAATTGTTTAAATTAGCATCACTTCATGCCCCTGCGATTCGTTGGAATATGTGACATGTCTGTTATTTTCTTCTGCCCTCGCTACTATGCAAATCACTTCATGATGTTCATCTTTATTGAAGAATTACTCTTCCAGCTGCGGTTTTCAAAGTTTGGTCATAGTATCATTGTCTGTTTTGTACCTTTGCCGTTGAAGGTCTTCTTTTTCATGTAAAGAGATATAGATTAAGGTCTTTGCCTTAGGTATGTTTGGGCAATGTTCGTTGGTATATTTGTGTACACGGTCACACTTGTGACACCACCATGGTGGGACCAATTGTTGTTGCTTGTGATCTGTTATATGTTGCTCACGGCCTTCTATTATGGTTACTTTTTTCATTCCGAGTCTCTTTTAGTATCTGAAGTGAAATTTCTTAGGCATACTGTTTTTTTAGTGTTGGCTATCTCAATCTGAGTAATATTTCTTTGGTATGCAACACTTATGCTAATTACTTTTTCTTGTTTCCTTAGATTCACTAAATATTGAGTTCCTTCCTACTAGTTTAATCAGCTGGATTTTAATACCTCAATAGAAAAGTTACATTAAGTTTGTTGTTATTAGGTTAGCCTTTATAATTACGATTTTATGCAACAATGTTCAAATATGGACGACTATCTTACTGTTTTGAGTGAAAATCAAGTGGCCAACAAAACCTTCTTTATTTTATATAGCAATGTCCAAATAGTCAAAGATGAATGATCATTTACTTGGGGTTTTGGAAAGATTATGTTGTCAGCTGACTTGGCCACCACCAATAGGGTTCCGAAGCCAGGAATCTATTAGATACTTGCCCGATAAATAGGAAGGTGTCTTGTTTTTCAGATAATAGGTTTTCATGTTATACTGAGTTGTTGGGACCTACGTGAACCAAAATTAAAGTAAATTTCCTAAATTAGAACCTATTTAGTACCCTCTACTGGTTTGTATATGATCTCTTGGTCACAACATAACCAAATTCCCATGTGATTCTAGGTGAATGAGTAATGTTTTGTTCCCATCTAAACCTGGGCTGTGCTGAGTTCGGATTTCCTAAAAGGTGCTAGAATCGAATTTGCCTAGTTGGTTTCACATTGAAAACCACCATATCCTGGAAATAAATAAATAAATAAACTATAATTGAGCTATCTATAAGTGACTAAGGACCCTTTGATCTTGCTGCAAATTTAAATCATCTACTCCAATCTATCTTAAGTGTTGTGGTTTTAGTTCAACTTTGATCAAATTTGAACTAAAACCACGAAACTATGGTTCGGAGGGACTAGTAATATTGTAATGAATATGCTACTATTCTTTCCCTGTGATTTATTGTCAGGTTCTCAAATCTTGTAATTGGAAACCTGATATTGTCATATTGTTGATTACCTTACAGAACCACCTTTGGTGTTGCCGGCGAGGGTACGACAAAGCAGTTCGTGAGATGTTGGCGAATATGGTAAGGTACTGCAACCACATCAAGTCTTTTCTAATCTTATTAATTTATGGTCCTATATTACGAGTCCTTAGCTCTCACCGATGCATTTCCTTCTACACTCCTCATGTTTCTAAGGTAGCGAAACTGGATCAGTATGCCCCTGATGTGGCCTGGAGGGTGGGTTGGCCGCCGGATCAGGCAGACATGCTTTCTTCTACCCATGCTTGGTCTTTGATAACCTGAGATGCTTCTCTGATGTGAGTAGGCGCTGAACAAAATTAGTGATTATCCATGAGTCAGGGCAGCAGATGGGCGTGATATGCATGCATTGCTCACTGTTCATTGCATAACTTTTATATAACTTGAAATGGAATGCGCATATATAGGCAAACGATGCCCATATCTTCACAGGGTTGGCGTTGGTGTGGTCATGTTTGGGACAATCCGTTTGCATGATGACATTCTAGCATGGAAGTGCTATTAGAAATATCTAATGCAATGAGCAACATATCGCTTACTATCTACTGTGCACATTGTCAACATATGGTTGTATTTGCATGACTAGCAAAAAAAGGGTGTAGTAAGAAGCAAATGAAACAATCTCTACCATGGAAGTTCACGAGTGTAAATACAAATTGTATAATAATTTTTCCAATATGCATAATATTTTAGGCGGTGTTGAAGGTTGAAATAGATCCTTGAATGTGGTCCTTTGCCATCTGTTAGTGATTTGATATTTACATTGTAAATGCTCTACCGATGCCCCTATATACATTGATTGATTTACATGACCTCCGTCAATATGCACCTCATTGCTTGGATGGTGTGATCGATCTATAATTTGGATGATGCCTCATTGATATTGCCTTATTGTTTTCTTGCACCCCATTTTTTTATCCGTAAACCCATCAATAAAGCTACACTATTTTTTTATGGCTGTTTCGAGATGATGAATGCCGTGTTTTTTTATAGTTACTAAGCACTAGACTGAGTTGATGATTTTAACTATTCAAACTAAATAGTTTTTCTCTTTGCTGATAGGTACGGTCTTTAGCGCGCCCCCACGGCCAAGGAGGAGCAGCGCCAACCATGCTTGAAAATGGTCGAGTTTAACCTCTCTGGAACGAAGATGACCTTCTGTAGGTCACCTCCTTCCACAATGAAAGAGGCAAGAAACTCGTCTCCCATGCCTCCATCCTCTTCGCTCTCATCCTCCTAGAACTAGATATTTGTTTACCTTAGTAGGAAGAGAATACATTGGTCATGAAAATATCATCGGAATTATATTTGACTTCATACTCTCGTAGTGCATTTGCAGAACAGGAATTTAATGTGCAATTGCTATTTTGGCATTATGTTGAACATAAAAACGCGGCAGTGAACCTGTTTTGTGGTTCTCTTTGATGAATACTCTAGTATTTTTTAAGCTGTTCTATTGTCTATTGTCAGCTTGTAGAATTGCTAATCCTGTAATGATGTGCTGCTTTGTTTCTTGCTCCTTTGTGTGGTGTATTTTATGTTGTATTAGTGCACAAGGGTTGCAGTTTTGCTTGTTCATGACATGTTAAAAGCTAAATCCAGTAAACGCGTGGCGTAGAAATAGTTACCTGATTATTATACATAATTAGCTATGGTTGTGTTATTATTTATTCATTGTATAGTTCATCACAGAAGCATAGAGAATTTTGTGAAACCCTTTCTTTTACTTTCTGGCAATAGAGCAAGCAATAGTTTGAGAAGTCATGTACCTACTAAAAATGTGGACAATACAAATTCTACTGCTGATAACTGGTGGCTTCGATACAGCTAAAAATGAGGTAATCTTCTTTTCTTGGACTGCAGTCATTGTATTCTATTGTTTCACTTCATTTTTGTCCATTTTATAGCATGTCCATGAAGAAACTTGACTTTCCCAGCATAAAAATGTGTTCTCTTTAAACTAGTAAGGGCCACAAGCAAGTTGAGAAGTGTCTTAGCAGGTAGTCATTTGATTACTTAGAGTTTTATTAAGTAGGTGCAAGTTGCTAAGTGAATGTTTGGTACCAGTGTTGCTGCAATGGTGAAGTGAATATGGCGTTGCAGATTTTCTTGATGTTATTTACTACAGAATTTTCATGCTTTACTCATTCTAATCTAGAAACATAATTCAAACATATATAAACTGAAAGCAACCTTTTCCCTATGTTGGGCATGGCAAATATTTAATAAATTTGCACTTTTATGGCTCTGTGCCATGGCTGTCAAGTTGTAATTCCAGTGACATGATGATTCCTCTGCATATCGATTTCCAATGTATTTTTTTTGTTATGTGCAGGTTCACTTGGTCCAGTAGAGGGAGGGTGGCCTGGTGGCTTGGTGTCTAGATGGCACACAACTCCGGTTGGTCTCACCGACTAGCTATGCAGTGCTGCTCAGTGTCCGTTGCTGACCGGCTATGCTTGCTTATGGCTTCTTCGTTCAGGTGTCACCCTGCCGATCCAGAGCCGCTGGTGCTGCTTGTGTTTATGTAGTGATATTGTTTCAAGCCGTGTAAAATTCAGTTGAGTTGTAAGAATCCAAAAGTCCAATACTATTTTCTTTGTAATCTTCATTGTTCATAAAATTTGCACTTCTCCTTAATTATACTAGTCAAGATTTTAGGTCCAAATGTCAGCAAAAACAACGAAGTTGATGCCAATTTTTATAGCTCTTACTGATTGACGTTTAATTAATTTATTAGCTTAACCTATGCCTTGGCAATTATTAATTATAAGTTGCTGGTAGGTACTTGCTCAGTTGCGGTTGAACACCACAATTGGTGTCCTCGTATAATGAACATCGGGATAAAGGTAGCTCAAGTGCGAAGCCGTTGCAAAAATAATGAGAAAAATTGATTGCTTCACGTTGTACGTGGACTTCTCCGCAGCCGTAACAGCCGTTTGCAATGGTGATGCTGGAGAGTATGACGATGAGCATTAGTTTAGATATGATCGACCTCGTAAAATCAGCAGCTCAAGGTCCAGTTTTGATGTAGAGAGAATTGTTTTGCTAGTAAAGTAAAAAAAAATCTACAGTCAAGTATTTTTGCTGTACCACTCAATGAATACGAATTTCCTTTATTAGTTGGCAAAATATAGAATATTATGGAGGAGGAGGAGGCTAGCTAGTAACCATAGCCCATATGGACCTGCCTAAAGCAAAACGTTTTCAAGTAAAGCATGGAATCCTCCATTTAATTTTGGAGCTCATTAGTTATCGTAAAGCACGGGCTTTCCTTTGGGCTAAATGCCATGGAGAGAATACGTAGAGAAGCACATTCCATAAACTACGCCCGGAGAATCGAGCTGGCCACCCACAATAAATAGGTTATTCAATGAATTGCCAACCCACAAACAGGATCTTGGATGGTTGCCACGTCAATGATCCGTGGCGTGACAGATCTCAGCACTCCACTTCTTCTCCAAACAATTAACAAGGAGATCAAGGGACAAACGAAATAAGCAGCGTTCTTCCCGCTCGCTTCTTTCCAAAATTTCAAACCTTTGCAGAAGCCCCAAACCAAGTCTACAAATACAAGTCCATTGCTAGCCACCGCGTGCGGGAAGCGCGTGTGACTATGACTTAGACTTTGACTTTGTCGAGGAGAGGAGATCGATCGCCATGGCCGATTGGCCGGCCACGCTGGTGTTAGCGGGCGGAGAGGAGATCGAGCGCCATGGCCGGGTAGGCGAAGAACCGGAGATGTTCATGGATGTGGTATTGGCGAGATGGACATTTGAAGACGCGGGTGCGTTTGATCTATCAATATGGAGAATTGGCGGCCGATGCCGATGTCAGCAGGCGGCGGCGCGCAGCGATTCGATCGCTGGCTGGATAGCATCTCGATCCCGTAGGTAACCATCTTACATACTGAACCATGCCTTAAATCTCTTTTTCTTTTCTTGGTTCCATCCTATTTCCGTAGTCCTTGCAAGAATTTCTGCTCGTTCACTGTCAATTCTTCAATCGCAAGTAGCTCAGGTATCCTAACTGATATAGCGATCTATGTAGATCAGAGAGCAAAGATGGATACTCTGACAGGACAATTGGTGATTTGAGGAGAGGAGAGGAGATCGATCGCCATGGCCGATTGGCGGGCCACGCTGGTCGTTCTTCTCCGAATCGGATTCCAGGAGCCCTCTTATATCTGGTTCGTACTCAACCTTATTCCCATTTTTATCAATGTAGTAAAACGTCTTCAACATTAGACTATTTAGGGGAAGTTTCCAGTTGTCATAGTTGCTTAGCGCCCAGGATAGGTCATCCCACCCTTCAGTACTTTGTATACTTGAGAACTGGAGGTACATTGTTACGAAAGCATCAAAATCAGAACTGAATCTCTTTACACAGATACAGCCACGGCTGGCGAATTGCCTTTAGGCAAAGAAAAGCAAATGGAACAGCAATGCCAAGTTTTTCGCATGAATTAGTTCCAATGAACTGAAGACCAGGAAGCATCTTTTTTCTTTGGACTGCGTCCTATATTTCCCAGAGCCTATGTAAATGAAGCTTTTATGAGCATGAGCCTCTGTTATATTCTTTGTTATCAACTTGATGTTATGTACGATCGTCATCAGGATGGAATATCTTTTATTTATATCGGAATACATTTCTTTAGGGTCTGGTTCCTTGTTGTCCATATATACTCTGTTTTCAGCAGATAATTTTATCGGTCGTTGCAAAGAAATGCTTTTCCATTTTAATAAACTGTATGCACGAGTACCTTCAATGATCTACCTTTATGCAAAAAAGAAGCAAATGGAACAACAATTCCAAATTACTCCAATTGTCACAGGACAAAACAAAATATACTTTTCCATTTTTATTAACATCCTACATCATCAATGGAATCATCGTGCATACAAACAAATGTTCAGCCAGTCTGTTAGTTTACCCTCACAAATATGAGCAGGATGACTGATGAAATCTCAACTCTGAACTTGTCTGCTTGATTTCTACAGGGAAGCAGGATGTTTCATCTTTGTGGAACCGCCGCCTTGTTGATGAACTTGTGGCACATTGTGGTTCCTTGAAAGCACAGGATGGTGTGCTCTGCAATCTCCAGCTTGTCAGGCTGGCTCATCACTTGAAATCCAAAGGATTCCGTCCACGTCTGCAGAAGCTCAGGCACTGCAGGCAGCACAAGCCTCTCCACCCCCAACTCACCAAGCAACTGCAAGCACACCAATAACCAACACTAATGCTCAGTTCAGTGATCTGATCAGGAAAAGACAATGTCTGGAGCAAGCAAGCAGAGCACAGATCTATACAGCCTTCAGACGTACCTTCTCGAGATTGTTCATCAGAAGGTGGCACATTCCTTGACGGCGATGCGCGAACCGGGTCCCAACAAGCGGCAGCTCTGCAACCTTGTCGCCATACACTCTGCACAGCAAAAACGTACAGCAAGGATGATTTTGATGTTCAACATTTGCAAGGCAGAAAGGAAATTCAGGTAGTACATGAGAAGAGTGATCAAGCAGTGCGAGTAGTAGTACCTCAGAGTGCCCACGGTTATCAGCTCGCCGCCTTTCTCGATGCCCACCACGTAGAATCCCCGGAAATCCAGCCGTCTCAGCCATGATCTGCACCGTACCATCCACATAGCTTGTTAGCAAGACATTCCTGGAGATCAACGAGATACTGGAGAAGAGGGAGGTTTGATCGTTACTCTCTGTTGAAGACGATGTCGTGGCTGAGGTCGCTCTGCGTCTGCGGCTCAATGAGGGTGACGAAGCACTCATGGAGCACGTCGAACGCCATACGCAGCTTCCCGTGCTCTTCGGCAGCCATGGCCTCCTCCTCGGGGAGCTTGGATGATCTAAAGAGTGTGAAGGACAGGCCCGCCACTGAGGTAGGGATCGATCTGCCAACGAGCCCTTGCAGACGCTGGAATATGTCTGAACATTTCTGACTGCAGAGCCATGGCCCTTCTGGGCAGCACTCGAGCTGATCACCTCTGCTCCTGATGCAGCTGACGTGATCTGTGATAAGATTAACGCAGATGAACAAGCATGTTATATAATATTCAAACAGTCGCAAACGGCGCACCTGCAGGGCGGGCAGAACCATTCCCCCTGCGGGGTGGCATCCAGGCCGACGCAACCGTGGTGGACTGTTTGGAGATTTGCTTCCCGCGGGAATTCGAGTCGGTCACGGACTCAGGAAGCCTCCTTTTGTTTTTGTTGAGCGAAGACGTGTCGTTTCTGTTGACGCGTTCCTCTTCCGCAGTAGTAACTGCTGTGCCGTGGAGGGATTTGAGTCGCCGCGCCAGGATGCATCCGCTGGACTCCAGTCCGGTGCGTGCGTGCGGGCGGGTTTTGTTCGCTTGATTGAGTCGAGTCCTTGGGAACGCGCACGCCCCTTTATGACTGCCGCATGATTTTGCTGGAACCTCCTTTTTTTATTTTCCTATATAATAATTTCCTTTGCTCGCTGCAGATTCTACACCACGCCGTCCCCAATGATTGACCCTTTGCACGCTCCATGCTTCCTTTGTTCTTCGCCGTCTCGAAACAAGAAAAGCAGAGATATACATCTGCTCGGGGCACCTAATTAATCCTACTACTACTACCGAGGGGAGACCTCCCTGTGCAGTGCATGACTGACTGCTGCCCTTCAGTATCCAACCAGCCAATCCTCCACTTCTATCTTCTACACATAAAAGCAAATTTAAGTTCCGTGTGCGTCACCAAATAGACCATCTCCATTTAGACATGTCACGCCGCGATGGAAGAAGTCGTACTGGCGGAGCGTGTTGTCGACGTCGCGGCCGTACCACCAAACACGACGGTCGACGGTGTTAAAGCGGCCGCTCGAGCGGTTGGCCGTCCGCGCGAGCTCGACGGCGCGCTCGTCTTCGAAACGCAGTGCCCAGGACGGGTTGTCGAGAGCATTGTCAAAAAAAAACACAAATGTAGCATCAAAAATCGAACAATCTGCTAGTCTTTGCAGACAACACGCACAAACTGCATAGAATGGCATGACAGCAACTGTTTTGAGCGCGACAGAAGAAAGAATTTCGACCTTTCGGTGCGTCGCCGTGGTGGGCCTTGCGGGCGAGCAGCTTCATCTCATGCACACCAAGTAGACGCGTCCAACCCAGCCTCATCATTACAAATTTGAAAATGTGGAGCAATACATATCAGTACAATTTGAAAATCCTTAATATCATGTACGGTAAATTACCCATGAACCTTAGTCATTACCAGACCATAATCAGCACGAACATAAGAAGCTACCGTACAAGTTTTGTACAGCCCAAACAATAGTCATGCCATCACAATGATGATAAATCCAGAAAACCATAAGTCTCGTGGAAAAATATATAAAAAAAAACTAACAAGTATATCACTCTAATACGTCAACGAGAAGTGCCAAAGTGGTCTCTACCAACTGCGACATTCTTCCCCTCAATACATGCAAAGAAGAAGTATCAAAACATGAAAGGTACAAAATAAAATGTGCATCTCAACAATCAAATAATCTCAAAGATGAATACACATACTATGCCAAGGAAACCGTTTCATGTCCATTTCAAAATGTAGAAACAAATCTGGAGAATAAAAGCCCCGGTTGAATTTCTTAGCGTGGATAATCCTTCAAGTAACGCAAGACACTACTATTTATTTACTCGGACAAAAATCTGGAGAATCCAAACCAGCTATGAGCATGTACAGATGCTACACCATCATCTATGTACACAAGACTAAGAAATCACATAAATGAGGAACCAGAATCTTACATAACTACATCGAGTCCAACACGAAACCAACCGCTGTCGCCGTTTTGTCCTCCTCGTCAGTTATCCTTCAGCAAGAACAAAGCATGGTCAGCCCAACAGAAAGCAAACACTGATTTTACTCCAGAAAATCAGCAAGTCATCTACGGAAAAGAGCTAAAACATGACACTTTGGACATCTACTTCAGATCAGCAACATCAATCAGTAAGCCAACCTAACGACTAGAAACACATTTCTTCCTATGTAAACTATCAGCAATCTAGCCAACATTCTGCCCACAGCCCAGCCGAGACAAAACCCACCATAAATAATGTCGCTCTTCTCAGTTGGACAGAAGAATACTGCTGGTATTAATAACCCGAGTTGTACCGCGCGAAGTAATAGCTCCAAAAAACTCAAATAAGATATTTCAACATTTTTGTTCCGCCCAAAAACCAGCAGTAACCTGCTGATTGGGACCTCTTTTCAAAGCACAAATGAAGCATCAAAACCGAACAATCTGCTCGCCTTTAGAGACAACACGCAGCACAAAACTGTATAGAATGCCATGGCATCAACCGATTTGAGCGTGACAAAAGAAAGAATTTTGACCTTTCGGTGCCAATGCCGACGAGTTCCTAGACGCCGGCGACTACGTCGCCACGGTGTGCCTTGGGGGCGAGCAGCTTCACCGGACTGCTGCCGTTCAGTATCCACTTCTATCTACACATAAAAGCAAATTTAAGTTCCTTGTGCGTCACCAATTACTCCACCAAAAAGAAGCAAGAAAAACCAACACTAACCGGCTGACACAAATGTAGCATCAAAATCGAACAATCTGCTAGCCTTTGCAGACAACACGCACAAACTGCATAGAATGGCATGGCAGCAACTGTTTTGAGCGCCACAAAAGAAAAGAATTTTGACCTTTCGGTGCAAATGTCCATGAGGGGCCTTGGGGGCGAGCAGCTTCACCTCATGCACACCAAGTAGCCGCGTCCAACCCAGCCTCATCATTACAAATTTTAAAATGTGCATCACAACAATCAAATAATCTCAAAGATGAATGAATACACATACTATGCCAAGGAAACTGTTTCATGTCCATTTCAAAATGTAGAAACAAATCTGGAGAAACAAAAGCCCCGGTTGAATTTCTTAGCGTGGATAATCCTTCAAGTAACCCAAGACACTACTATTCATTTACTCGGACAATAATCTGGAGAATCCAAACCAGCTATGAGCATGTACAGATGCTACAACATCATCTAAGTATACAAGGCTAAGAAATCGCATAAATGAGGAACCAGAATCTTACATAACTACATCGAGTCCAACACGAAACCAACCGCTGTCGCCGTTTTGTCCTCCTCGTCAGTTATCCTTCAGCAAGAACAAAGCATGATCAGCCCAACAAAAAGCAAACACTGATTTTACTCCAGAAAATCAGCACGTCATCTATGGAAAAGAGCTAAAACATGACACTTTGGACATCTACTTCAGATCAGCAACATCAATCAGTAAGCCAACCTAACGAAGCCCAGACTAGAAACACATTTCTTCCTATGTAAAGCATCAGCAATCTAGCCAACATTCTGCCCACAGCCCAGCCGAGACAAAACCCACCATAAATTAATAATGTCGCTCTTCCCAGTTGGACAGAAGAATACTGCTGGTATTAATAACTCGAGTTGTACCGCGCGAAGTAATAGCTCCAAAAAACACAAATAAGATATTTCAACATTTTTGTTCCGCCCAAAAACCAGCAGTAACCTGCTGATTGGGACCTCTTTTCAAAGCACAAATGAAGCATCAAAACCGAACAATCTGCTCGCCTTTAGAGACAACACACAGCACAAAACTGTATAGAATGCCATGGCATCCGATTTGAGCGTGACAAAAGAAAGAATTTTGACCTTTCAGTGCCAATGTCGACGAGTTCCTAGACGCCGGCGACTACGTCGCCACGGTGTGCCTTGGGGGCGAGCAGCTTCATCTCATGCACACCGTGGACGCATCCAACCCAGCCTCATCCTTAGACTTTTAAAATGTGCAGCAAGACATATCAGCAGGAACATAAGAAGCTACTGTACAAGTTTTGTACAGCCCAAACAATAGTCATGCCATCACAATGGTGGTAAATCCAGAAAACCAGAACAATGTCTTGGAAGAATAAAAAAAAACTAACAAGTATCACTGTAATAAGTGAAAGAGGAGTGCCGAAGTGGGCTCTACCAACTTCGACAGTCTTCCCCTGAATACATGCAAGAAAAACATGAAAGGTTACAGAATAAAATGTGCATCTCAACAATCAAATAAACTCAAAGATGAATACACAAATTATGCCAACGAACTGTTTCATGGTCCATTCTCGAAATGCAAAAAGAAGGTTGCTGCCCTTTAATTAAAGTTGACCATGGCATCTTCAATTTTCAGGCTACAACTTCTCTTGGTCTTTTTTTCCTTATGAATCCCATGACCAGTTAATTTGCATCACGGAAATGAAAACAGATTCGCATATGTTGCTGGCAGTAGCATGAATCTAAAATGCCAATCCAGGAAATTTATCTCTCATATGATGTTCACTCGTCCCTTTCATCATGCATACATAATGATTCAGTGGACTCTAATGCAGGCCTAATTATGATTAAGCCGCGGCTGCTAACTAAGCCTAACACCGACAGGACTCTAATTAAGACTAGTGCTAATGGAGGCATAACGCAGAAGAACAAAGCCCAAGAAAAAATCGACCTTTGGATGCGCCATAGTCCTGAACGAGGGCAGCGTCGAGGTAGCACCGGCCGGTGGTGCTTGGGGACGACCTCCTGGACGAGGAGGACGCCTCCTGCAGAGACGCCGGCCGTCGAGAACCTCAGCGGCGGAGGACTCCCGTGAGCGAGGGCGGCCCGAGCGGAGAGCACCCAACACCACCGCCGTTACCCCCCTTCAAGGAAACGCCCTCCTTGCAGCGTGTCGCGGCCGGCGGTCGACAGTTGCTCGGGTCGCCTCTGCCGGCGTATCCTGCTGGCCGGCGACACATCCACGGCGTGGAGCACCACCCAACGAACATTGGCCAAGCTGCGGGACCCGGTCCGGACAGTTCGATGGATCCGCGCGCATGGATGCACGCGGGCGCCAGCGAGCCAGCCGGCCGCGTCGCCATGGTCTGAGCGGCGCCGTTCCTCCCGGCGGCGAGTCTTGGGCGACGCCTGTCGATCTGATGCGAAGGGGCTCGGGAGCTTCCGGAACTGGGTCACAGGGAGTTGGGTACGGCGGATGGGAGGAGGTCTGGGGCAGGGGGAAGACGAGGCGGCGCCGTGGCCGGCGAACGGAGGAGCGGCGGCCGCGTTAGTTTGGGTGGGTGAGGGAATCGAGTCGGGGGAGAGGAGAATGGGTGGAGTATTTACTAGTAGTAGGCCTTCTTTTTTCTTTCATTCTTTTATTGTTTCTCATTTAGTAGGTTTTTTTATTTTCTTCCGCGGTTATGGCTGCTCCCGCTCATTTCCTTGATTTTTTTGTTTGCCGCTGGCATCCGTACATAGCGCACGCATTTACCTGTGGTTTTTCCACATATACTCACAAGCTCGTACATGCATGGAGAGGTTACGGGTTAAGTCTTCACGTACGCGCAACATACACGGTGCATTTGAGCATTCACGTAATCACACCACGCCTCGCCGCCGGCCATCCAGTTGGCACGACTCTACCACCATCAAGCTTGGCGTCATCGTCGACAACATGCTCCAGCAATCGTGCGAGCTCAAGGTTGAAAAGATCCACGTCGACAACCGATCTGGGATCCCAAGGGACTTGACGATGCTCAATCTCGATGCAGAAGAATCACAACTACTCCGCCAAAGAGAAATTGTCCTAAGGCTCGAACAAGGAGGTCAGCCAGGAGGGATTCCTAACTTTCATGCAGAAGCATCACAACCACCCTGTCAACACTTTTCGGCCTCGCCATGACATCCGACAAAGAAGAGACGAATCAAAAAAAGATCGTGAAAAGTAGGAGTCACATACACTTTGGGGAGCTTTCCAACTCTTCGGGGATCGCCTTGACCGAAACTCGTATGTACAAGTAAGGCTCGTGAAAATAGCACTAACGGATAGAACTTTGGGAACTCGCAATCCTAGCACGCCACTACCCACGACGAGACATCACATGAAACGATGGGTAATAGCTTTATGTGGAAAAAACCCGGTAAAACGTGGTGATGAGAGTGAGACGCATGAAATGGCATGTTTAATGCAACTATTTTGGTGCATAAGACTGTTTTGTATAAGAGTGGTATAGAGAATAAAAGGCAATACACACCTTTTGAAGTTGCGCTTGCTTGACAAATAGAAATACAATAGCAATAGCGCCTGCTTCCCAAGCATGACTATAGTGCAAAAAGGTCTTCGACCTAATGCGAAACTTCCACTTAGAGCAACCGACTCATTTTTTTTAGAACTTGGCTTAATTTTTATTTGGGTATGTTCATATGATATATTCTAACACGAACAAAGATGAAAGTCACATGGAATGCCCACGTCCGACGAGAAGCTAGGGTGTACACATTGCGGGATCCGCATGAGGGGGTACCGCAGAAATATTTTAGACTTATATATAGTGTGAAACTCCCAATTCAACAGACGCAACTTCTAACACGTATATGGTCCTAGAAGCCATGGTACACTACACATGGTACTAAAAGCTCTAGTCCAGGACGGGGCCGATGTCCGCCCATTCGCCGTCGTTGTACCCCTCATAGGAGGGGTATATCGACGACAACGCCAATGTCCTGCACCGACCACCACCCGGCAAACTCGTTGGCATCGCACGAAACGATGTTCATGGACAGCGCCATCGCCTTGGGGAGTCCTCCGCTTTTTCTCTAGGTTGTTAGGGGCACGGGCCATCGCCAACCCCAAGAGGTACTCGACCACCTTCATCTCCACCTCCGATGGTGGTGGCGACGGCTTCCGCTCCTTCACATTGCGACAATGGAAGGAGAGACGGCCTTGAGGAGGTGACAATTCCTTCTTGACGAGGCGGAAGATGATGCCGCTCCCATATTGGCGTTGTGGTGACCCTAACTCATTCTTGACGGGGCGGCGAACCTGGCTCCAGCTTGATCGGGCGGAAGCTCTCATGCGACGAAGAAGACAAGAGCAATGTCGCTAGTGCTATCGCGCGCATCCTTGAGTGGCGGACGGGTGGTGATTCCGTTATGTAGTGTGGCCATTGTGGCATCTACTACAAGGGCTATCCGGGCATGTAGCCGAGCTGGGCTAGCACGACGTTGACGATGCGGCCCCTCCACCGACCACAGCCACCATAGAAGTTGTTGGCATGGGCGGATCCAGCCTATAGCCAAGGGGGGCAGCTACCCCCACTCAATTTTCTGAAACCTTGTAATATGTTAAGCTAAAGGCTGGTTTGCCCCCACTTAGAAATGATATTTGCATCACTATCATATGTTTGCCCCCTCTAAAAATTTATCCTAGGTCCGCCCCTGGTTGTTGGGGCTGCCATACATGCCTTAGGTGGAGATGAGGGGTTATGAGGCGAGTACAATGCCGAGTTGTTAGCTGAGATGGTGCTCGCCATTTACTCCGATGTCGGGGGACATACCATCTTGCTTGGCAATCTATCGTGTCAGGGAGACGAAGGAGCCAACCGCTTTGACCGTGGGCTTTATCCCTGCCAGGCCAACCACATGTGACTTTTCACATGCAGCAAACATTCTCGGCATTACCTGTTCGACCCCTCTCCACGGAGATGCCGTTCGGTTTATCGGGTTGCTCCAAGAACCGGCACGCTTTGAGTGGCGCTAGTGGTAGCCGATTTTGGGTATGATCCCCTAAACTTGTACTTTTACATTCTTGTCGTATTTCAATAAATTTCCGATTGTTTAAACAGCGTCACCCACCCTACATTTCATTGATGCCTCCCTCTTATAGTAGCTTGTCACTCTTTCTCTTATTGGCATGTGCAAACTTGGAGTGTAGTTTTTTTTTAGAAACACAGACGCAGACGCTCACATACACGCGCATACACTCACCCCTATGAACGCGCACACACCCGCCCTACCCCCATGAGCACCTTCGAAGACTGAGCCGGTGGATCGGATCTTGAAATTGACGAAGTTACCACAGGCGTCTCGTTGTCGACGGGAACGGATTTAAACTCCGGTGGGTTGGCGGTACAACCACCCTCCTAACCACCCAAACTCATGTTGATTCTCAACGCACTATTTTTATGTTATTGAAGGAGTGTGCTAGTGCAAACACTCGTATATATTGGTTTACCAAAGAGTAGGTCAATTATTGATGAACATGTGACAGAGGACACACGGCATGCAAGCAATGACTGTAAACAAAGATATTTTTCCCTGCACATCTAACGTCGACTAAGAACCGTAGGTCAAATATTGTCGAGGCAGTCGATCTAGGATATATTGGGCGTATGATCATGCCACCGCTTATCTTGTGCCATGGTACATAGTAAGTTGTGTGACGAGTGTGAGCAGTGCATATCGGGAAGGGCATGTTTACATGGAACACATGCCTTTCCCGCCAACTAACCTTTCCCGCCAACAATAATGCCTCTTCTTCTTGCTCTCCTCATGAGGTCGACTCGGCGGCGGCGGGAGGAAGACGATTGCGGTGTTCAGCCGTGTTCCCGAGTTATTCTCTTAAGTTTGTTTATATTCTAACCCCAAGAAAAAAAGAATTTATTTATTAGGAGTATAGAACCGGGCATATGCAGATCATGTCATCACATATAGTACTTGCATGCATAGGAAAAAGAAGGGAAAAGTCCATTTTAAACCCTGAATTTGTAGAGGTTCGGCGGATCAAACCCTGAAGTCGAAATCCCGGTCGTTTGCACCCTAAACTTACTAATCCCGGTCTAAATCAAACCCCGGAGCCGTTTGGAGCGACCAATCCCGGCCGGGATTGGAACCTACTCTCACCGACAATGGGGCTCAACCGTAATATTCATCTTTTTCCTCCGGTTTCTTTCTTGGGAAAACTAACCAAAAGCGCCCCGTGCGACGGAAAAAAAAGCATCATTCTCTTAGGGAGCGATCACATCTTATCCTCACGCCGCTACCCACCGTCCCACCTTATCCTCACACATCGCTTCTCTATGGAATCCAACGGTAAGCGGCGCCGAGAGAGAAGAGAGGAGTAGACCGCCGTCGGCTGCCGAGCACGACGTCGCGGAGGAGGCCGTTGTCGCCGCCCGGCCGGACGCCGCGGAGGAGGCCGCCGTCGCGAGCACGACGTAGCGGGGGAGGTCGTCGTCTTTGCTGAGCACGGAGCCGTGAGGGAGGCCTTCGATTTTTTTTGACAGAAGATTGGGATTGAATTTTTTTACGTAAATTGGGATTGATTTTGAGGATAAATAAAAGAAAGGAACCAGAGGTATGGTAGTTGGGTCCCACTGTCAATGAGAGTAGCTTGTAATCCCAGTCGGGATCAGTGCATTCCCGGTGCTCCAAACAGCTTCAGGGTTTGATTTAGACCAGGATTAGTAAGTTTAGGGTGCAAACGACAGGGATTTCGACTTCAGGGTTTGATCCGCCGAACCTCTACAAATTCAGGGTTTGAAATGGACTTTTTCCGAAAAAGAATGTTTGATTCAAACAGCTTTGTCAACGTGAAAGTGCTGGCATTTCTGTCCTAGCAGTGCATGCATGGACTTGAGGGTGCTCCTTTTGCGTGACAACCATTTGGTATCCAAAAATCCGCTCTTTATGGCTGTTAATTATTATATTAATGCTCTAAAATCAGTATGGGAAACTACCGATGCATGCCCCAGCTAACAGAACTAATTGGGGCACGAGAAAAGGAAATGCGATTAAAGCGTCATTAATTCGTGGCAGAGGAAGCGTTTGGATGAATTACGGCGGAGTCTTCGGGCTGCAGCCAAAATGAGATTGCAAGAGTGATTGATGAAGTCTACGCAGAAATTACCTCGCCGACTCCCACCCACCCGCCCACCAAATCCCCTCCGCCTCCCCATGATTCGCCACGCATACCTGCTCGCCCGCGTGCGCGTGTCCAATCTGCTGCGTTGACACGGACCGACCGACCGACGTCAGCGCGTGGAGTTGGAAAACCTCACTCGCGCGCGGCCCCATCGATCTGCCCTTTTTGTTCGCGCAGCCGCCTCTTCGATCGACTAGGTGGCACCTTGCCGTTAATTCCACCATGCTTCCAATTCTTTCGATCCGGGAGTACTCGTGCACGAGCGACTCAATTAATTCCACGGACGTGAACCAACGCACCTTGACACGGACGCGGACGAGGACCCGCCAAACATCAGGGGAACCTGGAGGAGTTTTTGGAATTAATACGCCTCTTTGCATCGATCGGAATAAAGTGCCGTGATTTCTCATTCGTTAATTATTTCAAGGAAAATCACTCAAGTCGCATTCGATTTTTCTTTTCCAAAAGAACATAGCACTAAGAGAAACACACTACAAAGCACCTTAACAAAAAACAATTAAGTGTTGCGGATGATGGGTACCTCGTGTATATATGCAGCAGGAACGGAACATCAATTCTTCCGGCCGGCAAACCACGTCTTTTCCCTTATCCAACGCCTCATGTACTCCATCTGAAACAGCAAATGACTGCACCAACGGCTCCGGCACACATTAGGGCAGCCTCCCCTCCGCTCCTCGCCGACGCCAACCAAGTCACGTGATAGCCGACGACAATGGCCTTCTATAAATAGAGAAAGGTTCGTAGAGGGAACAATCAAGCAGGGCGGCAAATTTTTCGATTCTCTGCATGCGGCTCAATCTCTCCTATTTATGCTTGTTGCTCGGAGCTCATGGATGGTGCAGATGCAAAACGCCTCGGATCGATCAGGTGGACACTGCATGCATGCGGGAGTAATTGCTCACTCAAAGGGAGGCCGGGAATCTAGGAGTTTTCTTCGAAATACTAACAACCACCCCGGCTCCGTCTGCTAAAACTTATTGGCAATTCTGAGTGGCGCATGTTTCGGTGATTACTTAGGCTAGTCATAGTGGGGAGTAACTTAGACTAGTAACATGACATATGTTACTGGTCTAAGTTACTACCTCCATAGTGGGTAGTAACTTATATGTGGTGTCATGCATTGTGTCATTTACTATAGTGTAGACTCAACTTTTCTTGGGGTGTGTGATGTTATGGTAACATAGCTAGTTACCACCTCACTCTCTTTCTTCATTCATTGCCATGCCATGTCACTAAAATGTCTTGGGTTGTGTGATGTTATTAGCTAAATTACTCCCACTATGAGCAGTCTTATTGGCACTCATGAATGGCCCATGTTTTGACAGTCTGGTGCTATTTTCGTGCCTATGCACAAGTGTTCATCTCGTTAAGTTTTTTTTTTCCAATGTTGTGCTATTTTCATGCCTAGGCACAAGTATTCGTCTCGCCAAGTTTTTTTTTTTTTTTTTTTTGCAATCTTGTGCTATTTTTGTGCCTATGCAAAAGTATTTGTCTCGCTAAGTAGTTTCGGCGATCTAGTGCTATTTCCATGCCTACGCATGAGCATCCGACTCGTTAAGCCCTAGTTTGCTACTATACTACTAGTAGTATACTCCGTTTATAGCATTCCCCTACTTATCATCTCACTAAATGGATTCAGCTATCTAGCTCCTCGTCACTCTTTGCCTGGAACGGCTCCACCTGCAGCTGACCGGGTCAACAAATGTTCTGCAATTTGTATCTTCTCATGTACCAGCTGCAGCTAAAACTACCAGTACCACCTAGCCTCTACCACCTCGATTTCTATTTGCCTCCTAGTACAAGGGCTGATCCTAATGGATCGGCTCCAGATTATCTAGATTTTCTATCTTTTCACGTATCAGCCTTTCTTCTAGTAAATATAAAACTTAGTTAATACATTGTTAACCATCAAAAGTTTTAATTTGGCATAACCTTTGCCACTGGTTTTTTCTGGAAATTCGCACTACAACAAATAATTATATGGAATGAAATGTCTTCAAATTATAGCACACATCAACCCAGCTAGCAGTGCACTTGACCCGCATCACACGTGCATCACCTCACAGATCAATCTAGCCAAGTTTGTCAACTTAAAACATCAAAAACTGTTGTTCCCCTGTCAACAAACGAATTCACAGCCGCAACAACACCGCCTGCCTGCCACCACCACCAAAGACAGCAGCACCCGGCTGCCAAGCGCCAAAAATAGACCCAGCGATTCTCCAGGCTGGAACAGAACACCAGCTCGCCCTCACCTATCGGCGCCGCCGCGTGCGATCTGCTGGTGGGCCCCTTGGAGCAGGGTAGTGCCTCTGACCAAGACGCTGCTGAGCCGCTTGCCGACCTTCCTCCATTAGCCACAGCAAGAATGCACCTCTTGCCTGTCATTTAGCCCTCCCTCTTGCCCTTGAAGAACAACAACACATGTCCGTACGACAAACTCTGTTCTTATCAATTATATAACCAGAATAATAAAAAAATATGAATTAGATGTATCCAGCACCATGCACAAGACAAAGATTAAACAGCTAGATTGAATACATCCAGCACCATACACAACACAAAGATTAAACAGCTAGATTGGATACATCCAGCACCATGCACAGCACATGCACATCTTGGAAGTAACCAGAAATGCAATGTACACAATCGTGTACAATCAGCAATGATGCCAATACTGTATTTCCTTCCCCTCAGCGAAATTTGAACCTGGCAATGTAAACAAAGTACTTCTAGTGCTTCTACACTGAGTAATTAAATCGGTTGCTGTCATTTACTTGACTGTAAGCACTCACACATCTACTGCAAACATCACACTTTCATTCTCCAAGACCCCATACAGCCATAGAAACTCACAGAATTAACAAGCAGAAACAAGGCACTAGTTAAGATCATGTTGTAAGCTCATTCCACCAGAGTTAAGATGGCAGCTGCCCCAAATAAACGATTTATGGCGCATACAACACAACTCACAGGTTAAAAGTGGCATTTATAGGATATACACGAAGCTTACCATTGTGCAACTGCAGATCATCAGGAGCTAAGTAGAAGCAGCAAGCGAAGGCGTGGAGTCTGCCTCAGTTGTCCTTGGGTCCTCCAGATTCCAAGTAGTGCAGCTACTGGTCGTCCCAGCTTGTGTCCTCCTTGCTGTTGAAGAACAAAACATGGTCAAGTACAACACACTCTACACTCTGCTCTTAACCATTTATACATAGAAAAAATACTGAATCACATCAATCAACCTCAGATGTGAAAACTAGCTCTGCTTTCCCTGAGCCAGATTAGAACATGGCTACGTAACCATATTTTACTTCTAGTGGTATACTACCAAGTAATTCAATAAAACAAAGCAATAGTTCAAGCAGCGTGCAAGTCAAGTACAAAGTCACATTCATGGTATGCTATCTGGGCATTAAGATTCAACGGATAAATAAACCAAGACCCAATAAGCCGATGGCTCTTGCAACTGTCGGTGGCATGCATCTTCACAGCTCGGACTAGCTAATCTTGCACATCATGAGTCGATATTAGATCAAAACTAAACAAAACCTTATCTGAATGTACATGTACTCGCTCACACGGAAATAGAAACATTAAAAATCTGAACTTTTCACCTAAAGCTCTCTGGAGCGACCTCCAGCTGTTGGCACACATCGGGATGCAAATTCCAAAAAACGAATGCAACCATGTGCAAATCCACAGCGCACCAAACCAGGAACCAGAGGTGGGGGGAAACGGGTGTCCCTCACCTCAGTGAATTGAGCCTAAAACGAGATAGCACTGCCACCGCGGTTGCGGCACGCAGAACTCGCCGCCACGACTTAAACAACAGCAGCCTTACCACATAATCTTATGCACCTAACATATTAGAAAAAGATTGTATATTAGAAAAGAAACGAGTACAATTAAACTATTATGGAAAAAACACAATTTATCAATTGAATGCACCATGGTCATTATGCAGAGCACGTACACTTACCACATGATCTTAAAGATAACAAGTACTTGATAGCCAAATTACAACCAAGCCTCTTGTGCCCTTGTACAACTTCAAATTACAGCCAAGCCTTTGTACAACACCACTGCCTCTTGCGGTCTTGCCTTGTCACTTCCTGCATAAAGTGAGTACTGAAGAAATTATGAGTGCTTGCCAAATACATCAAAAAAAAAATTAATGATCCACTACAGAAGAGAGGCATCAAACTAGTATATGAAGACAAATTACTACTGCCAAACAGTTTTGAACAGATTCATGCATTAAAATAGCGCTACACTTTCCCAATTAGAATGAAATAGACATCAGTGGAAATTGATCTCAAAACTTGATTTAGTTTCATATAAACATCTAGTAGTTCAAATTCTTTCTATTAATCTGCAATGAAGAGCTAATGGGCAGGAATAGCACTGTGCATTCATGCATCTCGGGCAGCTCGGACTAGCTAATTCTGCATTTTACGAGTCAATGTTTAGAGCAAGGCTGGAAACAAAGATGTTTTCCCCTTATCAATAGTCAGCAATAGCAGGTGAGTTAACTTCTTTCATTAAGATACTCCTTTTCTGAATTCTGGATACCGGTATAGATCTTTTTGTTGGCACTCTGCAAATAGATGGTTCATAAAACCTGACGCATACAACCATCCCACTCTTTATGATGCAAAGACATGCATACCAAATAAACCCGATGCATGAAAAAATACAATTCTGATAAAAATCTAGACCAGCAGTTTTTATATCAATGTACTCAGATTTAAGTTTGAGACTTGAGAGCATCAGGTTTTGTAATGCACACAATTTTACGAAACCATACTAAAGCTCCAATGCCATAGATATACATCCAGGTATAAACTAGTTTAGGGGTTACAAGTCCTAGATGTAAATCGATGGTGCTAAACCGTTCAAGGAAAGTGGCCAACGCAGACAAGCAAACCAAAGATAATTGCTGGACATCACAGAGAGGAATCAAACTTGGATGACTAAGAAAATCAAGACAATCCAGAGTTGAAAATCAATACTACTGAACCCGTTTCGGTTCTTGTTTATTCTGAAGACAGGAAAAGAAACAATATGAGTTACACATGAGAGATGTAAAGCAACAATCCCAATTTGACACGGATACTATCGTTAGTGGGGATGGAGAATACGTGGAGGAGAGACTGCACTTTCCTTATCTAGCAGCAGACTAGTCATCCATTAAAACTGAAAGCTGACAGTGCTACCACCAAATGTTCGCAGGTTTCAACCAAATTGCAGTTTCAGCCTATCTAGCCCCCATCAACCCATATCAAATTGATATGCTCGTCCCTGTAGCCAGTACACAGCTATCCAAGTCCGCGAGTAAAAGTGTCTTGACTCTTGATTCAGGGGAAATCGGATAAATATTAGGGTTTGGATACCATACCTGCACGACGACGCCCCGGAGCAGGGCGCGGCGAGGCCAGGGTCTGGTCGACGTCTAGGACGGAGCGCAGAACGTCGGAGCTGCGCCGCCGCGTCCGGACGGCCTGCACCACCTCGCCGGCGTGAAGCAGCACCCATCAGCCACGCGCGGGACGCGGGCAGCAGGTTCGACAGAGCGCTGCGCGCCGTCCGAGCAGCGCACGAGCGCACCGGCGAACGAGTCGCCGCGACGCAGAGCGGTTCTTGGGGGCGCCGCCTCTCTCTCTCCTTCGCGAGTTCATGGCGATGGAGGTCGATCTTGTACGGTGGGGCTCGGTAGCGGTTGGATCTTGGCCGGATGGAGAAAGGGGCGGCGGATGGAAAGGGGGAGGTGGCCGGCGACGGGGAAGAGCGTCGGCGGCGTTCGATCTGGGTTTCGTTGGGTAGGAGTCGCGGTCGCGGGAGCTGAACGGGGATTGGGTTTGGGTTGTTTTATTTCGTTCCGGACTTTACGCCTCGGCCCAGATACCTCGGAATTTTTATTTTTAGTTGCCAAATATTTTTGGCGCGTAAGGCCAAATACTACGCGGGAATTTATTTCGCTAACCCTACCGACTTGATTGAATCATACACACAACATGAATTGATAGGCACGTTCTCTACGAGTACATGCATATATCTGTACATCTCTCTCAATGTTCTTTGATAAAAGAAAATGTGTATAAATGTCTCTTACGGAGCTCAGCAAACTAGAGCAAACTAAGAAGTTTTGAAGTATGCTTCGTTAGATGTAGATATCGCGGGGTTGTGTTATCGCCCGAATGGAATCACGGTGCCGAGATCGATATTGTCGTTTTACGGTTTGATCCTATGCGTCTTGGTTTGCCGGAACAGGATGCGGCGTTGGTTGTATGCATGATATATGATGTTCCCGAAAATATCGTGAATGCCCCAATATCCAATGTCAAGCCTCAATACAAACGTCCAAACACTGCCTTATAAGAATTGGGTCCATGGCCTTGGAGTGGTAGTTATGCATTGTAAGTTCACAATCTTTCTCTCGGATAGTCATATTCATGAAGCAGTGCCACCCTCACGGCCTCGAGATTTTTCTCCTTCAACCCGCATTCCACCCCTCACCCCTCACGCTCACCCTCGCGACCCCACCCGCACTGCACCTGCACTCCCTCTCTCTGCTCCGTCGCGTCTCCTCACGCCTCGTCGTTACGCTCCCTTCACCTCGCCACCATGCTCCTCTAGCTAGCCGCACCACCTTCCCTTGCATCATTGTGCCCCCTTCACCTTCCATTGGCTCACCGAGCTCCCCTCTTTAAAAAGGACGGCCTTTTTTTGGTCCAAGCCAACATCGAATCGTTGGACCGATGTCAGCGATGCCTTATCCGGTGGATGCGAGGTCGGACGCACCAGATCATGCTCCCACGAGGATAGAGGCGGCATCTGTCACCCATTAGCAATGGTCTCGCAAGCATCTGTGCATCCACGGACACCGACCCATTGATTTGGCCTCGTCGTCGGCAGTCACCGCCACTGTCGCGCTCTCCCTGGTGAACCGATCCCTCGCCATCAGCGCGAAAGACGGTAAGGGCTACAAGATGAAGACGCATAATGTTTCCTTTTGGACCCTCGTCTATAAATTTGTTCTTACAAGTCCATCGGTTGCTTTGGCCGATTCTTGATTCTGTTCCTCTTTTGTGTGTGTGTCGCTATGGAATTGGTGAAGCGGTTCAGGGTGATGGAGACGGGGAAGATCGTGCAGCAATGCGCCAGGAAGCAATATATTCTTGACAAGAAGAATGCCAATAATGCCGGGAAGTGTGTGCGTGCATTTACGTCGAGAAATTTCTTGAATTTTTAATAAATCTAAGTCACCTATTGTTGTCTGATGATAGTATGTACTGGACATAAATGGTTATAAGTATTATCAAATGCAATAGTGTATCATTTGACTATTGGTTTAGAACTAAGCATAATCTCAACAAAGTTCAATGGAATGCATGTTATGGTTTTGGATATTCTTGCAATTTTCTTTGCTAGATTTTGGGCAAATAAGTTGATGAAAGACACCATTTTTGAAGTCCCCGAGGTTAACTTCCCTGTTTATAGGAAGGCCCTTGTTTTGAATTTCACTTCCACTTAACATGACCACTCCACTCCAATCTTAAATATCCTACGAATTCTGTCATTTGAATGTTTGCTAGGTTATTAGCTTAGGAAAAGGTGAACAGACAAACAATCACCAAGTGGTGTCTAGGACTATGGACATTCCAAGGAATCTGACCGCAACTTGTTAGTCTATCCATGTAATGATGTAAGGACTAATTTAGCACGTGATATTAGTTAGTTAGTGCTAAAGGTTTCACTTCGCCCATTGCCAAAATTGCATTTACTACATACTGCTTGATCAACTTGTGTGCATCTTCACAAAGATAAACTACTCCCATTTCTTGTGTATATTGAAGTTGTTATTGGATGTGAGTTGTTACTGATGTGCTCTTTACTGATGTATATTGTAACATATGCGATCTTTCTTTTATATTATCCATGTTAAACACTAGAATTTATCTTGCATTGTCTTCTCATGTAAACCCTTTCATGGTGATTTCAAGGTACATGGAGCAACTGGGTCCCAACATGGTGGAACTCACTGCCAAAAATTAACAACATAATTTGTTTTCGTTTTAGTTTGTCTGTCAAGTGCTAGTTTGCTAGTTTGACTCATCAAATGCAGCTTGTACTGCAGTTTTCATCCATTCATGTTTTAACAATGAATATAATTATAATGAACTTTCGAATTACGCAAGTCTCATAAAATGGATTTGCAGTTTGAATTGTTCTCAGTCTTGTGGAGGAGTACCTGATGTTGATCTAGAGAAGGACGCAGATCTAGAGGTGTAAGAGCAAGATGTTGCTCCACTAGGTTCATCCATCAATGGCACTAAGGGGTGGATGCACGCTAGGATTGAGAGGCATCGAGAAGGAGATGGATGGAGGAGGAGATGGCTAGAGGCGCCAAGGCCGTCGTGGCCTGAGGAGGAGGTGTCTAGGTTAGGAGTTGGCGTGGAGGAGGAGCTGGAATAGAGCTTGCTCGGAGAAGATGTTCTCCTTCGTCCAAGTTCGAGACATGCTAGTGATCTGGTTAGAACCTAGTTGGAGATAAGGGAGCAATCCGGTCAAAAGCGAGCGATTTGTCCAGAAGCTAGCTGGAGCGGGCGATTCGGAGACATGCGAGCAAGATGTGGGAGATGCAAGGGAGATGGGCGAGATGTGAGCTCGGGCGTAGTGGTTCATTTTTAATTTGAAAAGGCTAAAATGTAAACTGACATTGTACATAGCAAAATACCTTGGACCTCTCAAGCTGCACAAGACTTGGTTTGTAGATAAAACATTTAGTGGGGCCATGTGCATGCACGTGCACAAGATAGGTCCAGCACTCCAGTCATCCTATTACTAGTGCAATAAATAATGTTCCATGGACCTTACTTGGTGTAGCTTCCACACGCCAAGGAGAAGCTTCATCCAGTGTTGCATGCACGCTGTCTCATGCAGCAGCAAGACCAATAAGTAGGAGGCGAGCCTGACACTAGCTGGCTGCCACGTCGAGCTTGCGAAGAGGCCCACGAGCTAGCACACCACCTATATTCATCCTACCCCGCGCGTTGCTGCGGAAATTCTTAGTAATATCTAATCAACAAAATAGATATTATTTGAGGATAAAATTATTAATTTATTGCAATAATAGTATTTTCCTACAATGCTCTATAAAAACATCTTATCGTAAGAACTATGTTGCATTCGACTATCAAAAGGTTGCACAACCTATTTAGACCCCATGATAGGCATACAATGAAAGGTGGAAGAGTAAGAATTAGGATGACGCTTAACTGCAAAATAAAAAGGTAGTAGTAATTACAGTTAAATTTATTCGCATAAGAAAAAGACATTGTTAAATGATCAATATAATATGGAACCGCCGCATGCATGCATGTGGTGACGTGCAAGCCCATGTAGTGGGGATTGAGTTAAATAGGCTATCGGACGGTGGGTATCAAGAAGACGATTACAATCCAATGGCTGAGAATATGTGATGAGATGTGGCTAGGCTGCATGTTGAGATAGACAACTTAAATGATCTCTTAGTGGGGTTTTGTTTTATAAGAGATATAGATAGGAACCAATATGTTGCAAACATAAGAGAAACGATAGATGCATTGTGACGTTTCATGGTTCAACGTGGAGGTTCGCATGTAAAATCACAATGCTATTTTTTTGCAAGACTCCGAGTTTCTGTTTACTCTCCTTGTTTTATTTATGACGACAAGCTCGCTTAATGGTTATGGTATATCTTTATGTAGGTCGACCCATCAATTCGAAACTAGCACACATCATGGGTCGGAGGAGGTAGTAGCGAGGTGTATATGTGGAATCTATCCGGTGCTCTACGGGAACTAGACGAAGCATTAACATTTTCATTACTCGCGTCAACTCGAAGGTGGGGATCCTATGCTAGGCTATGTCGATCGGGTACCTTCCCTTCTCCATGACCATCCTTGACCCGAGGATCGCGGGGGACCTCTATGTCGACTCAGCTGCAACATGCACACCAGAGCGGGGAAGAAGCCTCACCCAGTTGTGCCGCCCTCATCGCGAGATCTCTCCGCGCCGCCAAATCCGGAAAGCACTCCCCAGGCAAGGGGAAAAGTTGCCACCCACGGGAGAGACCGCTCCATTGTCACCGTACGTGCTTTGCACTACATGACCTCTGGTGGCGGTGGAGGATGGGAAGGGGGGACTGAGAGTGGGAGGGCAAGTGGTGGTGCGGTCTTGGTCGACTCCCGTGTCGCCTAACCCTAACCATTACAGCTTCTAGCGTTTGCATCGCTGGAGTACTAGGTGAATTCATATGCTTCTAATTAGGTCATAGGCATTATTATTACAAGAAAGGAGCACGCGCAAAGCTACTACACAGGTGCAAGTACATGCATGCATGGATTAGACGACACCGCCCAGTGATTAAGGAATCGACATATGATGATATGTGCGTAGCGTAGGCATATTGCATGGATTAACAACCTCTCATTGACTAACCAGCAGGCAAATATTCGTGAATTACTTTCGTTACACACCTCCGTTTTTTGGAGGCAAAATAATTTAGAGTTCGTGGCGGAGCTGGATCATTCTTTTTTTTTTGGCTTAAAAAGAATTTCCGGGATGATTGGGTATAATAGTTAATCATTGTTTTTCTTTGAGATATTATAATTAATCATTGTTGTTCCTTGTACACCATGTCCTTCAAATCTGGAGGGAGATGTACCGATTCGATTGAGCAGCTAATTAATAGGCCTCCTTAAAAATCGCGTGGATTTCTCTACTACTACTTTTAGGTAGCTATTATTAGGTAGCTATTATTGCTGGGAGACAAAGCAATATCAATGGCGTGCCAGGGCCCTTTACATGGGTAAAGTCTCAACGAAAGTGCGAAAGCACAACCCGAGAAACTAGCGCGTGATTGCTAATCGGGACTAATTAAGCATGCCATTAATAATTGCTGCTACTAATCTGGCATGAGCGAGATTATTTTGGGACGCTCCGTATGGCCTCATTAATAATTGCTGCTAATTTGGCATGAGCGGGATCATTTTGGGCCTAAACAGAATTTCCGAGATGATCGGGTAATTCCATTAATAATGGCCCTTCTTTGCAACATCTCTTTCAAATTTGGAGGAAGTTGTAACGATTCGATTCAACAAAAATCGCGTGGAATCATTCATAATTTGTTTTGTGAGATGAATTCTTCATGATTTTAGGTACTACTAGTTTATTGCTGGGAGACAAAGCAATATCCAATGGCGCGCGAGAAACTAGCGGGTATCGCGCATTGTTATGACGACAAACTCTTTTAATTGTTCTGCTATATCTCCCCGTAGGTCGGCCCATCAATTCGAAGCTAGCAGACATCATGGGTGGAATGGGAGTAACTAGTTGCATATGTGGAATCCATCCCGTGCTCTACGGTAACTAGATGAAGCATTAAGATTTTCATTACTCGCGTGGACTCGGAGGTGGGGATCCTGTGCTACGGTACGCCAGGTACCTTACCTTCTCCATGACCGTACCCGAACTAAAGATTGTGGGGAACCTCTATCTCGACTTGTCTGCAACAGGCACACCGCCACCGAGAAGAAGCGTCGCCCATTTGTGTCGCCCTCACCGCGAGATCCCGCCGCACCGCCAAATCCGCAAAGCACTCCCCCCACAAGTGGAAAAATTTGCCGCCCATGGGATAGACCCCCTGCCGCCAGTACCCGTGCTTTGCCCTGCGTGACTTAATGTGGCGGCGGGGGAGGGGGTGGGGGACTAGGAATGGGAGGTCAATTGATGGGTGCGGTCTTGTGGCGTAGAAACAAATTTCACGCGGGACTTAATTTCATCACACAAACTCTGTTTTTCTTTTCAAAGTAGTAAGCGAGACAAAAATAACTCAGAGTTGCGGTGTGAGCGGGTTTATTTTGGGCCCAAACCGAATTTGTGAGACCATCTCCTGTCCTCCCAATATATATATGGAAGTAGTTGTAACTATTCGATTCAGCGATTAATTCACCTACTTGAAAATCGCGCGGATATTAATTTGTTATCGTGAGATGAATCCTCCATAATTTTAGGTACTACTAGTTTATTGGTGGGAGACCAAAGAATGGCCAATAATGTCTTGCGAAATAATCACCGTGGACCTTAATTGACTGGACCAAGTCCCCAACGAAACTAGCGCGTTGTAAATCGAGTAGTTAATGATGCCATTAATAATTTGCTAATAAGTTCACATGGCCAATCAGAAAACAATATTTGCGTCACACGGATCAGCGATCTCAGCTGTCTATGAAGATCCAACGTCCAGAAAGAAACACAACGTCAGACTGCCAACAAAAAAACAGAAAACGAAAATCACGCCGCCTACTCGCTTATACTATTCTCATCGCATGGGCCTAAACAGAAAACGAAAATCCTATTCCGAGCAAACCAAAGTCATTCCCATCGCACTCTGCCTCGTCTCCACCCACCGCCCGCCGGCACGCGCCATCCGCCGCCGCCGCCTCTGCCTCGTCTCCCACACCACCGGCACCTCCTCCTCCTCTCCGCCAGCCCCTCCTCCCCCCACCTCCACACGGCGCGCGACCAGCCCGCCCGCCCGGATCAGATCGACGGTGGTCGTCGTCTCCCTTCTCCCCTGCACCAGGTCGACAAGCCGGCACCGGCATCCCCCACAATCCCTCCACCCAAGCGCCGCCCCATCATCGCAGACAACAGACGAGGCGCCGCGTAGCTGCCACCACGGCGGCGCGACTGGCCTGCTCGTCGACGCCGCGTGCGTCGATTCATTCGACGGCGCGCGCGGCTCCGTCGACCACGCCGGTCCGCGTCGTGCGCGTGGACGAGGGAGCGCGGCGCCGGCCGTGCTGCACGCAGCCGCGGGGGCGCCGGTGACCAGGAGGCCGGGCTGCTCGTCCCGGAGACGCCGCGCCGTTCCAGGCAGCGGATTGTCGGCGTCGGCTTCAAAAGGTAGCAGCACCTTCTTGATCCCCTCTCCGTCCTTGCTTCGGTAGCACAGCAGCTTCTTCGACGACCAGATTTCGTACTAGTATACATGGTCTGAATCGTGTTTCTTTGTGCTCGCACAAGGAATCGCCGTGGCCGGCAGGGGCAGCATGGAGCGCCTCCAGAACGAGTGCTACCTCGTGATCTATACTAGCTTCTGTGTAATTCACCTGTTTTGGGGTTATTTGTTCATCTTGATACTCTTTTTTCTTCTTAATAATAATATGTTCTTTGGTCCATCAATGAGCTCCGGTTTCTTTCTTGTTAGCTCTCCACCTCGAGGAGCGTACATACAGAGATGCTCTCCAATTTTATTAGGAACACTAGCTAGGGACTCTTGGATTAGATGATCCCTTTGATCATTAGTGTCCGGAAGACTGGAACTTCAGTGTTCCTGCTTTGGAATGCTACTAGTTGTAAGAGATGTAAATGAAACGTGCACACTAATTAATGGGGATTCTAGGAAAAATTAACTACATGATACAGTTTCATATTTTGAGTCCCCTTTAATTAGATTACATGTGCATGCTTCTTGTCCGAGTTTGGCAAACTAACTGTTTTCTAAAACTTCGGAATGTAAGTTGCAAATTTAGGCTTAATAGTTGTATTTTGTTTTTTTTTTATAAAGTTGTTTCTTTGGATTCAGGGGCTAAGGAGGTAATGGCCATTGTCGCCAAGAGAGAGCGCCATGCCGGAGTTTAGTTTCTTGTCTATCTTCCAAGAGCTAGCAACTGGCCTGCCTTTCCACAGCAATACGATATGCTTCTGATTATTAAGTGAAAGCAATGATTCTTCTCCGATGATTTTCAAACTTATATAGAATTTGTCGTTACCAAGCTACTGATCTCAGTGTTGTTTTCAAACCATCAAACGATGATAATTAAGTCGCTGCAAAATGAAAGAATAGATGTAACTCTGGATTCCCTGCAACTGCTAGCATGTTTATCTTGGTTTAACAATACACCTAAGTAGGCTTGTCAATATGTAGAGTAGCACCATTTGGTTTTCCTGATAGCATGAGGTTCTGGAACTGCACTTACAAGCAAATCATTTCTTTTTTACTTGCAAACAAATTAGTTCTACTCATACTCAGTGCATGATTTACTTACAAGCAATGATCTGGAGTTGTTTGAATTTACCAATGATTTACTGCTACTTTCATTACTGGAACTGCACTTGTTTAAATTACTGAAGTTTTCTAAATGAACCAAACTAGTTTGCATCGCTTGAACTGAAACTGCCTTTATCAAGTAGTTAACTGCTGAAATATAGAGTGCATCTACAGGAAGCTAAATTATTGGTGCATGTCTATTGTAATTCTCAGTTAGTGCTTTATCAATACTGTCAATGCTTGTAATTATTTCTTCAAAGTACCATTTGGTTTTCATGCTAGCATGAGGTTCTGGAACTGCAGTTACAAGCAAATCATTTCTTTTTTATTTGCAAACAAATTAGTTTTACTCTTGCTAAGTGCATGATTTACGTACAAGCAATTATCTGGAGTTGTTTGAATTTAGCAATGATTTACTGCTTGTTTCATTATTGGAACTGTACTTGTTTAAATTACTGAATTTTTCTCCATGAACCGTCCTAGTTTGCATTACTGGAACTGAACTGACATGATCAACTAGTCAACTGCCTAAATATAGAGTGCATCTACAGGAAGCTAAGTTATTGCTGCATGTCTAATGTAATTCTCAGTTAGTACTTTATCAGTATTGTCAATGATGTATATTATTTCCCCTCTGCACCAGGTCGACAAGCCGCCGGTGGCTTCCCCCACCGCCCCTCCTCCCAGATGATACAGGAAGCCATGGCGGCGTGACTGGCCCGCTCGCCGATGCCGCGTGTGTTGTTTCAGTGACGCCGCGCGTCTCCGTCAATCATGCTGGTCTGTGTCATGCGCGTGGGCGAGGGAGCATGACGCGGTGCTGCACGCAGCCATGGGGCACCGGCGACTAGGAGGTCGACCTGCTCATCCCGGAGACGCCACCGTTCCAGGGGCTTGTAGGCGTCAGCTTCAAAGGTAGCAGCTTCTAGATTCCCTCTCCCTCCTTGCTTTGGTAGAGCACCTGATTCGACTGTTAGGGCGAGATTTGGTACTAGGATGTGATCTGATTCGACCTTCTTTGTGTGTCCAGGGTATCGCCATGGCCGACATGGGCAGCCTGGAGCGCCTCCAAAAATAGTAGTAGCACGTGATCCGCAAGGTGAGATGCCAATTTCCTGTTCGGTTTGATCCACTGTGGTTCGATTTCCTTGATGTGTGGATAACGTCCTTCAGTTTGGGTTGCAGGAGCTGCCGGTGGTGGTCGTGCCTCACCTGCTTCCCCAGCTACATGTTTGAGTGTGCATGTAGCTTACACCATTGCACCTGCTGGCTGCTGCATATATTGTATTTGCTGTCAGTTGGTTCAATGCAAATATTAGTTTTGGGAGTGATTATTGGGATTGGTGATCTTGTGCTAGTCGTTTATTTAGTCACCGCATGCTTACCTTTTCCAAGGTCCCGGAGTGGAAGATGGTCAGGGAGAAGTTGTTCTTCAAGGTCCCGGAGAGGCAACTGAAATCGGCAAAGGCCACTCTCGCGTACATGGGCAACAACAACTTTTGCCTTGTGGAGTTTTTGCTACGCGAGGGAGTGGAGTTTAAGCACGCCTTTGGTGACCGTGATGGTTGTGTGCTTCAGATGAGCACATTTGGCCTTAAGTATGATCGTAAGGGACTACTGCAAACCACGCGCCACCACACCAACTCCTATGTAGTGTCTAAGCATCTCCAATCGTTTTCTCCAGTAGTGTTCTGGATGTAAACCTGTTTGACATGTTTTATGCAAACTATGTTCCAGTAATGTAAATTGTGATATGTGGCACTATAAAGAAAGAAAAGGCCTGCTTCTCTTGGCAATTTTATGGAGCCTGAGCAATTATTTGTGTACACCAATTGGCAGAGGCACATTTGCTTTTGGAAGAAATTATAATTTGGTATTAGGATTATGGAATTTTCTATGCACGGACAAATGCAGTAATAGTTACAAACCTACTTAGTAAAGCCCAGTTTTGTTAAGATCCATTTTTTCTCAAAGAAGAATAGTAACAGCATCAGATTCTATAAGCAGATATTTGATCAGTGCTACCAATTTCTTAGAGAAAATTGAAATGGTTATGTTCCAAATGAACCAAAATAGGGCACAAACTGTATGCATCTCTGTTGAGTTAATCAGTTTGAAACCAACTATAGATAACACAGTTGAATGTCACTGTATGACTCATATTACACCATGTACATGACATTTTCTCATGTTTGTACACACGCGTATTTGTACATCTCAACTATTGACATCAATAGGCCTCCATACAAGAGATCAGGATTTTCAGGTTACGGATTAACAGAACACGCCGTTAGGAAAAATCCATATTCCTTGTGATAGTATTAGTATTCATGTAACAAAAAAAATAGTATATGTTTGGATTGTTGGTATGAAAAAGTCATTCATCTTTTTTCGACTAATAAGTCAAGTGAGCAAACTTGACATTTTGGGGTTAAAATAAACAGTTTAGAAAATATGAACCCTAGCTTATAGCATCTTGGTCTTTTCCATTCAAAAGGGATCTTTTCTTATTTCCTTCAGAATCGAGGAGGATCTTGCAATTCCTTTTAGATCCTGACTGGATATGCTTACTCCCTCCGTTATAGTCTGTATAGTTGCTCTCTCCCCTTGCTGCTTTGGACATTTCCTCCTTCCCCTTCTACTGCAATTACCCCTCTATAATCCGCATCTTTTAATAAAAGAAATACTATCAGGACCTCCCCTATAGCTTTCAATTAAAGAAAAAGGTTAGGAGTTGAACTTTGTAAAGTGAACTTCGGAAAGAGTTCAAGATTGTAAAATGTACTTTTTATGTAATGCACTACTCCCTCCGTTCCATACTAAATGTCGGGGATTTAGTAAAAAAAACTTGGTACAACTTTGTAGTATGTTTCTAGTATTTGTTGGTAGAACCTAAGGTTTCCAGTATTGTTGCATCCATCTAATGTACTACAACCTTTTGTTGTGGGACGTGACATGGAAATGACTGTTTCTTTTTCATTGACATCCAGAAAACTCCACTTTTCCGCCCCATGACTATTTCTTTTTCATTGACATCCTACATCATGCATGCACTAGTACCAAAGAAATGTACAGCCAGAGTCTGTTAGTTTAAGCTGTCAGCGATGAATTCTCTGCCGCTGCAGCCACACGCCACTCATTGGCTGCAGCCCACCTTGGCCGCCGGCAGCCCACATTACAAGTCTTGTCGTCGTATTCACGCATGAAGGCTCGGGAGGAAAGAAAGCACGCTAGAGTGCCGGGTTTACTGATCAATGGAAATATTGTTTACAGTGCAGGCATCAGCTAGGAGGATCCACACACAAACCATACATAACGAACGAGTTACTACTTACTAGCGACCAATGTATGAGGATAGGCAGTGACGTTTGGTCCGGTAATGTGGCCAGCGAGATGAAAAACATTTGAACTTCCACACCTGACACCTTCGCCAAAGGAAGGATACCTCCTCAAATTAAGGACTTGTCTTGGCTAATCGATTTCCTACAGGATGAAGCTATAGCTGCATTTTATATGCCACGGGCAACTCATACATGTCAGTATTTCGAGATAATTGCATAAAACCAACACATTTGGGGCAGTCACTACAAAAACAAATCACCGCAATACGGGAATGCCGTAAAAAACCACTGAATTGCATGGGGAAGCACATTGCAAATAACCCTAATTTGTGTCGACGGATGGGTCCCTGGCAAGTACTGGATTGCCAGCTCATGTGTCACCTTTATGCGCTTTTGATATTTTTGAAGCACTTGATCCTTTTCATCGGTGGAAAAGCAACGACAACATCAAGGAGGCGTGTGTTCACGCCATCTTACCCCGAGACGAGGCTCTCAGTGTGTCAGCACACGCCACTTTGATGTTGTGGTCACTCCAACGATAACGGAGATGGCACTATGGAGGACAAGGACGGTAGCTGGAAAGTTGCTCCATCCATCCATATATATGAGCGGGCGAGCATGCGCCGGAGCGTACAAACACTACATATAGGTCTGCATGCATTGCGGCAGGCACAGCGACGGCTGGCCAATCATATGTATGTGGCATTAAACCAACGAGTGGTCGAATATCTGCCTTAGCTAAGTTTAGCTTGTTTTCAGAGTCTTGCTTGTCTAATTTCAGCTTATTTTCTGTGCCCCCTCAAACTCCTTGCATGAAACTAAATTTGGGTGGTCGAATGTATGGCTTAGCTAATTTTAGCTTTCTTTTCTACGGGCACAAACTCCTTGCATGAAACTAATTTTAGATGATGGATGTTCTGCAACTCGGTCACTAGCGTTGACGACAGGGAGGGTTTAGCTGATTTTATTGTTTTGGTTCCATCCATGTAAGAATATTTGTAGTAGCCTCTTAATCAACTCTCTATACATTGTCAAACAACTCTTCACTAGCACTAGCTAGCTCGAGTAACACATATATGCCACTGGTCTCTTATCTGGTGGGCTAGGTGCATTTTAGTTAATAATCAGCACGATCAGGATATATCTACAAACTTTGAATCATACTTTTTTTTTCGAGAATAAACCATAGAAAGGTGTATCAGTCATATAGAAAGGTGCCAAAGAAGGTAAAGTTGACGCTACCCACAGTGAAAGATATATCTACAAACTTTGAACCATACTATAAACTGGTAAGCGTCTAGATGATACTCAATTATTATTGATCAGAGAGAGTACTACTTAAAACAAGTGCGCTATGGCAGATTCTTTTTTGAGATTCGAATTTAGCAGCATACAGTATAAGGAATTCGGATGATGGAAAAAATGAAAATGATTAAGTTTTATCCCCAGAAAAATATATTTTTTTGCTCTCCAGTCTCAGTTTTCTTGGTGTTTAACGTGCCATCATAAATTACCAAACTAAAACGCAAGGAGTCGTATGCCGTAGAAAAAACAGACCAAATTTAATGTCGTGAGCAAAGTGGCGCGGTGTGTCCTGGTTTGCAGCCAAACCCCAGTCTATTGATAGCACTACTTAGTCTTCACCTTCTCCGTTTGATGAATCGCAGTGCAGATCTTTTTCCAGCTCCTTCTGGCGATAAGCAACGGTATCACAACCCACGAACTGTTCGCTCCAACAAAGTATGCCCAGAAGTAGAAGGGACTGGCCCAGAAGTTGAAGCCATCCAAATAGGCGGTAGCAAAGTACACAATGCATCCATAGAGCTGACCCAGACACACGGTGAACTGGAGGATATGGCTATAGGACTTCCGGGATGCAATAGCATAGCTGCAAGCAGGAAGTTTGTGGTAAGAGCAATATCATTAAAATCCAAATCACAAAATTACAACAGTTGTCGATGAACATTTCATACAAACTATCTTTTTGTATCAGCTTCGTTATGGGCTTTCCTTCGACAAGAAGAAAGTAAGCCTTGCCATTTGTAATTTGTTCACATCAAAATGTAAGCATGCCTTTGGAACAAGTTCACTAGAAATAGTGCCACTGCCTTGTCTTGCTATTCTTTGTGGTTGAATCGTTTATATTTGGGACAAACTAAAGACATTGAAGGTACCGAATTGTTTGTTTATGCAATTATGCATGTAACCATCAAGCATCTAGCTAGTGTAGTTTTGTACAACCATAAATACCGACTGAGAAGAACATCAATCTGTAGAATCATACAAATATTAATGTTTTGAAAATTAATAGCAACACTAAGTTGATGGACCTTACAGGTTATATGCACGAATTTTATAAGCACTATTGGGACTAATCACACCTGATTTCTGTTAGAATATATTATTTGTGTATGACTGTAATATCTTGTCTAGATTCAGTAGAGTACTGAAATCATCAAGATGGTTGTTTATTCTAGGGCCATCAAAAGTACCGACAAGGGAAGCACATGAAAACAGCCTCCATGTGTTCATGAATTCTGTAATTTGCGGGCATCACATTATCTTTCCTGCCTCCTATCATGTAAGCACAGCACTAGGTTTAATACAGGAGTGCCACGCTACTTGCGGATTTGAGCATAAGCATATGCTCTGTCCAAGCATCTATTGGTCGGAGGTCACATCAGATTATGTACTGCTTCCATTAGTTAGTCGACATCAAATCTTAATTCGAAGGGTGGCCCAAGGATGATTTGTCATGGAGATCAGGGCCTCACATCTTCGTAAAAGAAAGGTGTTTATAATCAAGTCTGAAATCTGAGTGATGCAGATGTCTTAAGACTCTTGCATAACTGTGGTTTGAATGACCTTCACTAACAGAGGCTAACTAGCCAACAATAACTTGTCCCCACAAAATTTTGAAGTGCCATGTTCAGTATTAAATTTCAGAAATACTATGATTGAGGCTTAGGACGATGGCAGAATCACCAACAAAGTACTAGCTACAGAACAATAACTTGACCCCACGGACACAAAGTCAGAAAGACTGAAAGTGCAGTCCACATATTAGTACTACTGCTACGCAAGCAGAGATCGTAAAGAAGACGAGGAGACGTACACTGCAAGCAGCGATCCAGGGCCTTCCAACAGAACCGTGATGGCTTCGAGGGTGACGGTGGCGGTGTCCCTCCCAACGTACCTGGAGTCACCCTTACTGTACTCCTTCACTGCGCAACACGAAAGAAACGGGTTCCGCGAGGACATCAAACACTCCATCTGGACTCTGCGCTGAACTAATTGGGCAATGAAAACAGTGATGTTGTTGGGAGGGGAAATGGGAGGCGAGCATGGAGATGAACTTACTGGCTTCGTCGAAGTAACTTGGGTTCTCTTTGGAGAAGAAATCAGGGGTGAAGACGAAGGACCCCTCGACGACGAGGTGGGTCAGTCCGGTGAACGCCCACCAGCACATGAGCAGCTTGTCGACCTTCGACAGTCTGCCGCATCTCCCTGCGAACCAAAGGCGTGAGCTGATGACCCGATGAGATGTAGGGCCGAGTCGGCATGGGTGGACCCAAGAAGTTTTCGAAGCCTGGGCAAACTATAAAATCATATGCTAATCATGCTAATTTTCGCTCTAATTGCCATAAAATTAAGCTGTGCGTCCGGCCGGGAGCCCGGGCAAGTGCCCAGGCTCCAGGGATGTTGGGTCCGCCAATGCGGGTCGGGATTCGGGAGGTGTTTACCGGAGAGGAGCCAGACGGCGAGGACAACAAAGAGGGAGGTGCCGAGGTAGGGCCCGACGATCTCGAGCTGGGAGAGGCGCTGCGGCACGTAGCCCGGGAGGTCCAGGCTTGCCGGCGAGTAAGGATGGGCAGCCATTGCCTCTGCTGGAGCTTGAGCTAGTAGTGAACAAACTGAACTCTATGGATGGGATCGTCGTCGTGCCTGGCAAAGGACGAATTTTGTAACAGAGATGGGCATCAGGGCATGTGCATGTCAGGATCATCTGATTAATTTAAACGAAAAACATCAGGATCAGCGACAATGCACACATTATTTCCCTCCTTTGAAAACTTACTACTAGCAGTCATCAGGTTGTATCTTTCATCAAAAAATCATCTTGTATACGTACTCTCATTTGAGGCTTTGACTTATGATTTTCACTCGTGATCATGATCTTTGACAACAATTCACCCCTTACGATGTAAAAACATACTCCACTAAGGTCTCGAGTAAATGGAACTACAAGTGGATTTTGGCGGGATCCTGCTTGCATCTTCATACTCCACACCTTTTATACTATGATATGATGTAGAGGCAAACAAATTATTATAGTGAAAACAAATATCAGGGTCATATTCTTTATTTGGCTGATAAGATAAATTGTTAAACTAACATGACAAGTTATGACATGTGGGCGTAATAATTTCCATGAGCTGCTAAATTTACTATTTCAAACAAATTTCAGGGATTTCTATCACATGGGTGGCGCCTAGGAATATAAATTAACCACTGCATAACCTAGTGTAAACAGAAGCAAAAAATATCATATCGACACCGAGGCACCCCATCTCCTCCGACCTAGCCCCACCTACTTGTCCCTCCCTTGCCGGCAGTGGCGGTTCTGGCCACTACCAGCATCACCTGGTGGCCTCCGAAGGAGGTCAATCCCCTTCAATGCTCCTCATGCTCGAGTATCTTACTCTTGCGGCCTGGCAAGCCCCATGTCCCGCGGCATCCTGAAAAGCGGTACGTCGAGACCCCTCACTTCTTACGATTGTCCTGAATCCGTCCCTCGCCATCGTCGAGGGGTAGATATGGGTGTAGTCGGTTTTGAAAATGCATGTAGCCCCCACGTGTGGTGTTGGTAATTGATGATAATCCCTATAAACTAATGTTTGCTTTGGGTTTTACTTGTAGAATTTGTCCATAGACAATGCTTGGACCCTATGTTGCCCTCAAGGTTGAAATAAGAAGAAAGTGAAGAAGATCAAGTGATGACCAAGATGTTCAAGGAGTGATCCAAAGATTGGTCATGAGAGAGTGGATCCTATTGTGAGTATGTTTTGAAGAAGAAGAAGGAGTGTGCTCTTACGTGTATCTTCAAGACATCAACACAATGAGGAAATAAGAAATGAAGTACAAGTTTAAGATGGGTCATCTTGAAGAGGTCATATTCTTGAAGCTTTTCATTCATATGGTGATCATGGTTATGTGAAGATGTGCCGAAGAAGAGGCTTTCCCATAGTGGAGTAATGGGAAGCAATTCACAAGACTTAACTAAGAAAGACAATCAAGAAAGGAGTTTTATCTTAAAGCCGTCAAGATTTTTATCATCTAGCTTCAAGTGGAATATGCACAATGATTTTTTTTGTTCTTGAGAGGGTTTATTTTTTACAGGTCTCGTTGTGCTAGTTGGCCGGTTTATAGGATAGTTAGCCACATTATCAAGAGGGGCTCTCATGTTAGTAGCTTGATCGTATCGTTCAGAGAGAGCTCAAACCCTTGCATCATTGATATCATCTTTCTTGGTTGTTATTTGGATCCTATCCATATAATGATTTAGAGCTTCTGGTTATTCTCATGACAAACTCTACTTCATCGAGAAAGGAAAATTGGTTGCATTTTCGATATTGGAGGTTTTACCGGTTAGTCTTTTATAAAGAGGTCAAACCATCCATGATTTGGTTGTATCCTCCCTTGCTGGACTACGATGACTCTCTACATTATCTTTTAGAGCTTGTTGCTAGCTTTGAAATGAGCCTAATATCATCAAATCAGAGTCCGGATGTAGTTATGTTTGTTTTGGTTTTATCTATTTCTGTCTTTGCTAGGGCGGGAGACTCCGACCTGAATTGTGTTGTCGTTGTTTTTAAGTTGTGTTTTGGTCTGGAACTTCCGAGATACTTGGCCAGGCCAGAGACTATGACCCTCACATTTTTCTAGGCTGTCTTAGCCTGTGTAGACGGTTCGGAGACTATGGTGTAAGTGATGTTGTAACGGTTTGTTTCGTGGGGAGACCTATAAAAGACCCTTCTTCTTTCCCAAAGGCTGGCTGGTTGGTTGCTTGCTTCACGTGTACGTGGACTTCTTCGCAGCTGTAACAGCCGTTTGCAATGGTGATGCTGGAGAGTATGACGGCGAGCATTAGTTTATATATGATTGACCTCGTAAAATCAGCAGCTCAAGGTCCAGTTTTGCTGTAGAGAGAATTGTTGTGCCACTAAAGTAAAGAAATAAAATCTACAGTCAAGTATTTTTGCTGTACCACTCAATGAGTACGAATTTACTTTATTAGTTGGCGAAATATAGAATATTACGAAGGAGGCTAGCTAGTAACCATAGCCCATATGGACCTGCCTAAAGCAAAACGTTTTCAAGTATAGCATGGAATACTTCATTTAATTCTAGAGAAGCAAGTCGATCATGTCCAACGAATCAAAACGAAACATCAATTTCGGAGCTCATTAGTTACCGTAAAGCACGGGCTTTCCTTTGGGCTACATGCCACGGAGAGAATACCTAGAGAAGCACATTCCATAACTACGCCGGAGAATCGAGCTGGCCGCCCACAATAAACAGGTTATTTAATGAATTGCCAACCCACAAACAAGATCCTGGATGTTTGCCACGTCAGTGATCCGTGGCGTGACAGATCTCAAACATCCATGCACTCCACTTCTTCTCCAAACAATTAACAAGGAGATCAAGGGACAAACGAAATAAGCAGTGTTCTTTCCGCTCGCTTCTTTCCAAACTTTCAAACCTTTGCAGACGCCCCAAACCAAGTCTACAAGTACAAGTCCATTGCCAGCCACCGCGTGCGGGATGCGCTTGTGACTTAGACTTTGACTTTGTCGAGGAGAGGAGAGGAGATCGATCGCCATGGACGATTGGTGGGCCACGCTGGTGTTAGCGGGCGGAGAGGAGATCGAGCGCCATGGCCGGGTAGGCGAAGAACCGGAGATGTTCATGGATGTGGTCTTGGCGAGATGGATATTTGAAGATGCGGGTGCGTTTGATCTATCAGATATGGAGAATTGGCGGCCGATACCGATGTCAGCAGGCGGCGGCGCGCAGCGATTCGATCGCTGGCTGGATAGCATCTCGATCCCGTAGGTGACCATCTTACATACTGAACCATGCCTTAAATCTCTTTTTCTTGGGGTTCCCAACGGACGTGTGCTTTACCGTCACAAGCACTGACGCCGTTGCAAGCCCCGTCACGCGCAAGCAGCCATCCAGGGTCTACAATTGTAGTGAGATTTATATAACATCCAGCTATAAGTGATTTGTACTCATGCTTCCTCTCAGATCTGTTGTTTGCAGGGATCCTTTGTCATTACTCTAATGCCTTAACAACCTTCAGGAACTCAGTATCAGGTAAATGTTCGGATTGGTTTTGAATATCTTCAGCTTTCTGTCAAAAAGTATCTAGCGTTAGATCCTACCTCATCAATTGAATGGTAAATTGGTGTGTTTGCAATCCAGGAAGGGAGTGGAGACTGCAAGGTTCCCTTCGCCAGCGTGCGAAGATGGGCTCCTCATCGGACGGCGGCGCTGAGTCCTAGCACGTGGCGAAGCGAACGGGCTGGATGGCCAAGAAGAGGCAGCTCTTCTGGTTGAAGGACTCCATCATGCACGCGTTTGTGCAGCATCACCCCAATTAACCACATGCTCAATTGCGAGTTTGCCATCAAGGTCTCCACCTGTTGATATTTTCATCCCCATCAAGTACATGCTCGACTGCAAGTTCCCCGTCAAAGTGTTTTGGTAAGGCATCAAATTTTTCGGCACTTCTCCCTTTAGATTTTTGTGCTTGGTCTGATCCTAGATAGTGATAAAATTGATTTTGTCATTTTCCTACAAGAGTATGCTGCTCTTAATTAGATCCAAATGATGGCAAAAATGTACATTCATGACCCATCTACCTGACTACTGTCTTCCATTGTTGTCCGAGGGGTGACTTGAGATTTCTAGGGCTCTCGGGATCCCTTCTCTTGTGTGAAGATACATACCATAGTTAGAAGGTAATAGGCACAAAGCAAAGAAGAAATACAAATATTGACAGCCTGGGCACAATGGATTTATTTAATCAAGATTTCCATGAAACCATGGGCATTTAACTAATTGAACATGGATGCTGATCAAGTTTAATTAGAAGGCGAAACTCGGTATGTAGTATGTACCACCAAAAGAATCTTAGTTCGATGGAATACCATCAAATTCTGCAAATTTAAATAATGTTTGTTTGGACATAACGAGCCAAGTAATGAAGGTCATATGGTCTTGTTTTTTTTTTTTTAGCTAGCTTCTATCTTCTTTTTTCGGTTGACTGGTGAGTACGTGCTTCTAATACATTTTTTCCGTTGACTGGTGATAATAGTATATCTAACTCATCTTCTCATAGGATTACATCAACTAGAGTAGTCACTTGCTTCTCAGGTGGAGGATAGCAGGCCTTTGACAAGGAGGCAATTAACCGATTTTCATTCTCTCGCACCAGTTCTAACTATTTTGACATGCTTGACACTGTTCCTTCATATCTCCTAGCCGAAGGCAGCATTTACGGCTTGCGGGCACAAATACAACTTCACAGGCACAGGCCACTAAATTTCTTATTATATGAATTTTCATATGTATATAGCTTACAATTAAATTATTATATGAATTTTCATAAGTATTATGTTTGCATGTTTGCTAAATTGAAAGGACCGTAGCAACGCACGGCATTCAACTAGTAGGTATTATTTATCAGATCTCTGTAAACTTCTTCACGGATCTTAATTTGACATGAATATCTAACAGAAGTCAAGAAACTATCCACGAAAAAGATCTAACAGAAGATCCATAACAAGATATCTAATACTACTTCCAAAAGAAAAACCGCATGCCATAGCAATCTGTTCCTCCTTTTTTCTACTCTTCTGAACGGTAGGAAGTTTTCCGCCGGCAGCACCGCCCCCGCATCGGAGAAAGGAGAGGCGATGCCGCCTGCGACAAGAAGAAGAGCGGGAGCTGCGTTCCCCCATGTAGGGTCTTCTTCGACTCGGATTCCAGGTACCCTGCACTTCCCTTTCTATCTGCAAACCAAGCCTTCTCGGAGTTCAATCTAAGTCAGCCCCATGCCCACTCTATAAACACGGGGAGGGATTCAAAGATCTCGCACTTCATTGCCAGATTAGATCTCGATTCTTGTACCGTCACTCACATTATCGTTTCGTTGCGTTTCTCGAAATCAAAATCAGAAATTGAATCTCTTTAGATACACAGCGAGGGCCGGCAGATTGATTGGATTTGGAGACAATGTCTAAGCGTCATCAATCGCAACTCAACGGCGGCCGCACCGGCAAAAGGCCGCGGCTTGTGCCGAAGAAGCACCTCTATCTGGCGCTGGATGATTGGGACAAGGGCTTCAGCATCCACAAGATCGATGCCGACACCTTGCAAGACACCTGCACCGACCTGCAGGTCGGGTTCCCTGACCCTGCTGCCCTCCGGTTTGTGGCGCCAGTACATTATCTCGGCATGAACTTCACTGCCTTTGGCAACAACATCTTCATCGCCACCAACCCGCACTGTGGACAGACTCCTACCCTTGTATATGATGCCGAGACGGCAGGACTCACCATCGGCCCAAGCCTACCTGTTCCACTGCTCGGTGGCATTGACATCTCCGTGGCTGCTGGTGATACCTTGTATGCATTGAAATCACGCCATGGCGGCGAGCAGCACTCCTTCGAGGCCATGTCGTGGGCACCCACTGGGAATGATGATGAGTGGTCTCCAAGGCCAGCTATGGCTTGGTCCTGGAAAAGCTTGCCCTCACCACCACCATTTGCCATGGGTGATGAAATTACCTCCTACGCGATGCACCCGGACGGACGCACCATATTCATGTCTGCGCACGACAGGAACTATCGGCATCTTCCCAAGGGCACCTTCTCCTTTGACACCGAGCATTGTGAGTGGAAATGGTGTGGGGAATGGGTGCTGCCTTTCCAAGGCCAAGGCTACTTCGACGGCGAGCTTGACGCATGGGTCGGGCTTCACAGAGATGGGTACATTTGCTCCTGTCAAGTCGCCTCCCGCAGCAGAGCAAGTACTGTGCAGCCGGATTGGAAGATGGTCAAGGAGAAGTTGTTCCTCAAGGTCCCGGAGAGGCGAGTGCAACATACAAGGCCCACTCTCGCGTACATGGGCGACGGCAAGTTTTGCCTTGTCGAGTGCGTGCTACGTGAGGGAGTGGAGTTTAGGTGCGCCTTTGGTGACCGTGATGGTTTCCTGCTCCATATGAGCACGTTTGGCCTTAAGTATGATCACAGGGGAGAGCTGAGAACCACACGCCATCACACTAACTCCTATGTAGTGTCTAAGCATCTCGGGGGATCTTCTCCTGTGGTGTTCTGGATGTAAGCGGTGTTTTGCTTGTTTTCTTTGAACCATGTCCGAGTTATCTGGATGTAAGCTACGGTATGTGGCACTATAAAGTGAAATAAAAAGAAGTTAGTTCTCTTCGCAATTTTCTTGAACCTCAGCCCAGAGGTGATCATATGTTTCAAGAACTAAAAGTTGTACTTTTGTTGCTTGCAGTATCACCATAGTCAGGGATTAGAAAAGATATGTACTGCCATAATGCAACTAGAGTAGTGTATCCGCATTCCAGTTTTAGGCCGTGCTTCTTGATCTGCAGTGAGCAAATGTTCAAAAACAATTACAAACAACCTTAAAAGAACATGCATCTTACTGCCAGGATCACTCTGTTTGGCAACTAGCAGTCTAAGATCTGCATGTCTACATCTTATTTCAGAATTAGTGTCTAATCATCTCTCTTCTCAGGGTAGCATCGATTGATAGGTGCAATAGTTAACTAATAGTCAAATACGTTGAACGCAATAAATGTGTTATGTGACAACCTGTTTTCTCAAGATAATACCTAACTTAATACCTTTCAAGTTCATGCATAAGGAATTAGATTGGATGCAGCCCAAGCTTTCCAATATCGTCGGAGCCCCCTCCTCTTGGAACTGCCTTCAAGTAAAGAAAAACAGCTAGAAAGGACAAAGTATTCATTGTCATGTCAAGTTATTCGCATGCTATAGCAGATAAATTTAAAAATAGTAACTTCTCTATTATGGACTTGCTCATAAATTAGTTCCAAAAAACAGTAGACAGGAAGCATCCTCTCTTGCAAGTTGCAACATTCTTTCTGTATTCCTTGTTCACCATCTGAGACAATTCATTCTCCAACTGAAAGATGGATGGATTTACAGTTCCACCTAAAATATATTTGTATATTTGGGTATGCGAGATCAAATATTTGTGCTAAGAGATTAAGAGAACATGCTGGTGGTAAGATCCCTATTCCTTTAGGTACATAAGTATTTCATGTATGGAAGAATAGTATATTTAGTAGTATTTTTTGGTATGTGGAAATCCTTCCTCTATCATCCACTTTCAGTATGATGGAAAATTTAAATGGAACTGAAGACCAGGAAGCATCGTTTGTTTTTCGACAGCATCCTATTTTCGCCAGAGCCTATGTAGATGAAGCTTTTATGAGCATGAATTGCCTTTGTTATATTCTTTCTTGTCAACTTGATGTTATGTATCATCATCATCATCCGGATGGAATATCTTTTTTTTTTATATCAGATTATATTTCTTTGGGGTCTGGTTCCTTGTTCTCCATATGTACTCTGTTTTTCAGCAGATAATTTTATCGGTGCTACCAATTTACTCCAATTCAGCATTCCATTCCAAATTACTCCAATTGTCATGGGACAAAACAAAATATACTTTTCCATTTTTATTAACATCCTACATCATCAATGGAATCATCGTGCATACAGTACCAAACAAATGTTCAGCCACTCGTGCATACAGTTTACCCTCACAAATATGAGCAGAATGACCAATGAAATCTCAATACTGCCATCTCAACCCTGAACTTGTCTGCTTGATTTCTACAGGGAAGAAGGATGTTTCATCTTCGTGGGGCCACCGCCTTGTTGATGAACTTGTGGCACATTGTGGTTCCTTGAAAGCACAGGATGGTGTGCTCTGCAATCTCTAGCTTGTTAGACTGGCTCATCACTTGAAAGCCAAAGGATTCCGTCCACGTCTGCAGAAGCTCAGGCACTGCCGGCAGCACAAGCCTCTCCACCCCCAACTCACCAAGCAACTGCAAGCACACCAATAACCAACATTATGCTCAGTTCAGTGATCTGATCAGGAAAAGACAATGTCTGGAGCAAGCAAGCAGAGCACAGATCTATACAGCCTTCAGACGTACCTTCTCGAGATTGTTCATCAGAAGGTGGCACATTCCTTGACGGCGATGCGCGAACCGGGTCCCAACAAGCGGCAGCTCTGCAACCTTGTCGCCATACACTCTGCACAGCAAAAACGTACAGCAAGGATGATTTTGATGTTCAACATTTGCAAGGCAGAAAGGAAATTCAGGTAGTACATGAGAAGAGTGATCAAGCAGTGCGAGTAGTAGTACCTCAGAGTGCCCACGGTTATCAGCTCGCCGCCTTTCTCGATGCCCACCACGTAGAATCCCCGGAAATTCAGCCGCCTCAGCCACGATCTGCACCACCATCCACAAGACTGTCAGCGAGCCATTCTTGTTCTCGAAAGTAGATCAGATGCTGGAAAAGAGATATATAATGCTTACTCTCTGTTGAAGACGATGTCGTGGCTGAGGTCGCTCTGCGTCTGCGGCTCGATGAGGGTGACGAAGCACTCGTGGAGCACGTCGAACGCCATACGCAGCTTCCCGTGCTCTTCGGCGGCCATGGCCTCCTCCTCGGGGAGCTTGGATGATCTGAAGAGTGTGAACGACAGGCCCTCCACTGAGGTAGGGATCGATCTGCCAACGAGCCCTTGCAGACGCCGGAATATGTTTGAACAGTCCTGGCTGCAGAGCCATGGCCCTTGTGGGCAGCACTCGAGCTGGTCACCTCTGCTCCTGATGCAGCTGACGTGATCTGTGATAAGATTAATGCAGATGAGCAAGCATGTATAATAGTAGTATTAGTAGTAGGTTCTTGTACAATTTGGGATGAAATAAATGTACTTATTACTTAAGACTCATAGTGGCAGTAGTGGTAGATTGTCAGAGCTGGAATGAATGTACTTACACTCTCGTTCGCACTGGTCGCAGCAGATCACTGTCTTGTCGGTGAACTCGTCGGGGGCGGGCTCGAACTCGCCAGAGTCGCAAATGGCGCACCTGCAGGGCGGGCAGAACCATTCCCCCTGCGGGGTGGCATCCAGGCCGACGCAGCCGTGGTGGAACGCCGACGGGCAGCAGTCGCAGAGCAGCATCTCGCCGCCGTCGGCGCAGACGGAGCACACCCCGTCACCATCCTCCTGCTCAGCTGTGCATTTCCGCTTCACCCTCGCGCCCGGCGACGGCGACGGCGCCGGCGAGCCTCTGTTCTTCCTGCCGTCGGCGCGCATGAGCTGGACCAGGCACTGCGACAGCGACCTGCGGTCGCCGACGAATAAGCGAGCTGACGCCCGCTCGGCAGTGGCGGCTCCGTTGGCGTGCGCCGCGAACTCCGCCACGGTGAACGCTGTGCGGCCGCAGCCGCACAGGCACCGGATGTGCCCGTCGCCGGTTACCGTGCCTTGCTTGACCGCAGGCCCGCGCGTCGTGCGCCTGTAGGACAGCTTGGCCGCCGGCCGTAGGATGTTCTTCTCCACGAGCACCGCGAGGATCGTCCTCGCGCGGCTCGGCTGGCACACTGACGGCACCAGCGCAGCCGCCGCCACCTGGGTCTTGCCGCCGTCTTTCGGCCTCGGCTGCAGCACGCGCGACGCCGCCGGAGATGCCGACGCGGACGCCTTCTTCTTCTTGGCTGCGGCGGATTTCCTGAGCGCGTCGCCGGCGTAGAGCGCGGACACCCTCCTCCTCTTCTTGGTCCTCGGGGCGGACGGCGGGCCGCCGGCTGCTGCTGTAGAGCACTCCTCGTCGCTGCCGGCGTTAAGGTCAGCCTCCTTGCCCCCTCCATTCACCGCCCTGCCCCTCTTCTTCCCGGTAGATTTCACTGGAGAAGCCGCGGCGCCCTTGCCGGAACGGTTCGGCCGAGGCGGGCGGCGGCCCGTGCTGCTGCAGCTGAACTGCTGGTACTTCTTGCAGGCGACGATGAGGGAGATGTAGGACGCGCCGTGCGGCGCCATGTAGCGGAGCTCCTGGCGGCCGTCGTACTTGCGCTTCATGTGGAAGGTCCACCCGGACGACAGGAGGTGCTCCTTTGCCTTCCGCCGCAGCTCGTCGCCTCCGGGTCCCCGGCCGCCGCGCGACATGTACCCGATGTACTCCTCGATGGCCATGATCAGATGAGACGAGACGAGATGGGTCCTCTTCTTCTTCTTGCTATGCTCCGGCGATGGGGAGAAGATATAGACAACTCGGCCGACAGTTTGGAGATTTGCTTCCCGCGGGAATTCGAGTGGGTCACGGACTCAGGAAGAGCCAGGTCAGCAGGCCACCTTTTTTTTTTGTTGAGCGAAGGCGAGTCGGACTCGGTTTATTTCGGCTGCACGACATGGGCCCATTTGAGCCCAACTTGTTGTGTCGTTGGGCCTCCATTCTGTTTTGGTATCCAGTACTCTCTCTACCCGCTTTCCATCCATAGTCGCCGTCGCCTGTTTTCGTCTTCTCCTCACCTGCCGCTGCGGCGAACCAGTCCAGTCGTCGCCGGCGCCGCCCAAACCGAAGCCAAGCAGATCGTCGCCGATGTTCAGGAAGCGCCTCTTGAAGAAGGTGCTGCAGCAGGTCCCGTCCCCTCTCCCTATCCCGTCTGATCGAGTCGTGTTTCGGGCGGAACTAGCTCAGATTTGGGAGGAACCGAGGGGACTCGTCCCCGTACAGCCGGATCAAGCCGTCTTCGCTGGGGCTTTCCTCTGCTATGTGCTGCGGGTGTGGTGCTGATTCTGCTTCTTTCTATGTTGCTGCAGCGAAGGAATGGAGGAGGACCAGGAGGGGGAGCAGGAGGAGCAGGAGAGGTGGCCCAGCTGGACGCGCAGATCGCGCTTCACTACGGGGTCCCCTACGCCGCCTCGGTCATGGGGTTTGATCCAGTGCAGCGGCTCCTCGCCGTCGGGACGCTGTGAGTAATTTTCAAACTCACTCTGCTGCGATGCGCTCCGCTGTAAAATAAGCCGCTGGCACGAACTACATTTTGGCTGTAAGCTCAAATTTTGTTACTCTCTGGGTCTGAGAGTAAGAACAAATTTCTTACCGCATAACATAGCATTCACGTAAGCAGGGGAATATGTTATTTACAGTGTTCCATCTCGCGTTATACTGTTAGCCTGAAACCTGTTTGATTCGGAAAATTGCTCAACTTAACATCACATAACCAAAAAGGCCATTGACTACATCTCCAGAATTGACTAGCGCTCTTCTGTGTCCATGCTATGTTCATCTCTTGGTGAATTTATGGCGACTTCACTTTAAACTGCAGGGATGGCAGGATAAAAATCTTTGGAGGTGATAACATCGAAGGCCTCCTCATATCGCCAAAGAGTGTGCCATACAAGTATTTGCAGGTTTGGCACTTCATCGAATGATTGAACCTTTTCTTCTACCAAGATGCATCTGTGTGATTGGCCTTACCATGCCAATTATTCTCTACTTCACCTTGCACATGTAGAACAATAGACTCAATGGTAAAAATATTGGGTTCGTTTTTTTTATTTTGGATTGATGAAGTGGCGATCTTCTTTACTACTGAAGTCGATGTTATGTTAGACTGAAACTCTAGGCTGTCCAATCCTTGGACTTCCTACTATGTGAATATTTGCATATAATTCTCTGAAGCCACTGTATGCAATTTCCAGAATAAACTACTTTTGCCTGTCAGACTAAGTAACTATAGCTAATTTTCCTTGGAACCTGATTGCTAGATGGGAAAAAGACTAATGAATTGTTATCTGTTGCAGTTTATACAAAACCAGGGACTACTGGTTGCAGTTTCTAACGAGAATGAAATCCAGGTATAGCATTGAGAGCTACTTTGTTGTATTCGGTTTTCTTTTATTTTTCTTCCATTTGCTTTTTATTCAGAATCCTTTTACTTTGGAGATGACTACTACTGCTATATGTAGAAATAAGGAGTCCAACGCATTTATGGTCACTGATTGATTCACACACCAATTTTCCACATTATACTGTTTTAATACAACCCGTGAAGATTCTAGGCACACATTAGCATGTCAGAATACATGATGCATATTTGAATTGGGGAAATTGTTTGTGTTACCTCAGGTACTTGTGCCCTCTTTTTGTCTAGTGCCTAAAGTACAATTAGATAGATACCAATGGTAATTCTTGGAGAGTATTTACTCATTAAAGATATTACAGATAATTGGCAATCCGAATTCTGAAATAGAATGGAAAGAGAACGGCTTAAGCACCGCTCCTTGTTGATTTGAGAGGAGATCTAGTTGTGCTAACTTTATTATGAAGGAAATACCTATTTATGGTGCTGAAGAAGCGCATGCGATACAGTTTTTTTTTTTGTTAAGTCCTCAGCCTGTGCACAAACAATTATATTTGCTAGTATTTCTTAAATTCCCATATGCAGACTTCGTTTAATCCTTGGGTTTCAGTTGAAGAAGAGTGTTGACTGTCGCCTAGCATGAAGGCTCAAGCTTACATGCATGCCAAGCCATCTCTCTTTTGGTTGGTTGGGATTAGTTCACAAATCTACTTATCCTTTTGTTGTACAAATTAATATTCACCTTAAGAAAAATCTGTTGATGATAGTTACTACTGGTAAAAGGACGTACCCAGTACTGAGAGATCCCGCACTGTGCGGGGTCTGGGGAAGGTGTTAGTGGCAAGCCTTACCCTCACAAAGTGCAATGTGAGGAGACCGCGGCTCGAACCTGGGACCTCTCGGTCACAGGCGGTGAGGCTCTACCGCTGCACCAGGCCCGCCCTTCATGATAATTACTACTGGTGCCAGCAACAAATTGGACATTTTGCCTGTACCTTTGACTAAATAACATGATCATGACCTTAAAACTTTATGATTTTTCCATACAGTATGGTTTACTCTATCTTGTTTTAGAAGTTTGCATATAAACTATCTGTTCTTTTACTCCTGTAGGTATGGAATCTCGAATTCAGACAACTATTTCATTTTTCCCAGTGGGACGTCAACATAACTGCATTTGCAGTCATAGAGGAGACCTTTTTTATGTGAGCTATGTATATGAGTTGTCTCACAGTTTTAATTTAATAGCTGTTTGGACTTTGGAGTAGTTACTAATCTTCTTTATACCTTAATTTTTTTCCATCACATTCAAGGTACCTTGGAGATGAAAATGGCCTGCTTTCTGTTCTGAAGTATGATGTAGATGATGGGAAGCTTCTAAGGATGCCTTACAATGTTACTATACATTCCTTAAGTGGTATAAACCCTGTTTTTACATGTCTTCCTCGGCAGGCGTTGACTACCAAAGTTCCATTTGCTTCTGTTTATGTATCAAAGTTCATGTTCATATTATAGTAATTTGAAGTCATAATTGTGAACAAAACACCACTCTGAGGAAATAAAATCATAATCTGTTACTCTGAAGTTTGAATCTTCCACATAAATATTAGATACCTTGCACAACCACATGAGTATTAAGTAAATTACATGAGTAATATGAAGTCCAAACATTTTTAGCGGGCTTGAACAATGTTGTTTCTGTTTACTGGTAATTTTGCACTGCTCTTTTATTTGGATTACAAATAGTTTTTATCTTAGACACTCCAGTTGAGCCCATCTTGTCCAACATATCAGTTACTGTCACCTTTCCCATCTGAATTTGCAAGTGTTTCAGTGAACTAACTCAACATAGTGTTTGCTTATCTTATAATACTGCTTAGAGGCTTAAATATGAAATTCACTGGTTTAATTTCTGAACAGAAGCAGCTGGTGTTTCCTTGCTTGATACTCAACCTATCGTTGGAATATTGCCTCAACCGGACACCTTGGGCACGAGGTAAATTCTTTGTGAAATATAACTCCTAGATTTTTTTCATTGGCAGCTAACTATATAAGGTTTTTTCACTAGTATGCGTGCTGATATTATGTTATAGTAGGATGGTCAAAAACGCAAAACACGAACAACTACAGCGAGACTATATACTCAGTTATCTATATTTGTTAAAAAAAGCTGGAATAATCAATGTTTGAAACAGAAAATTAGAAAGACGAACTGTAGCGTTTTTTTATTATTATCAAATTCCTCTGATATGGAAGACACAAGTTATCATCAGTTCAGTTTGCCAATATGAGGCACGTGAACCTTTTTATATACTTCAGGGTGCTAATTGCATTTGAGAGAGGATTGTTAGTTCTTTGGGACATATCGGAGGACCGTGCAATTGCTGTTCGCGGCTATGGGGACTTACACATGAAAGGTCAAGTCAGTGGCGCTCAAACAGATGTTAGTGAACATCAAATAGATAATGTTGATGAGACTGAAGAAGAGAGAGAAATTTGCTCACTTTGTTGGGCATCAAGAGGGGGTTCAACTGTGGCTGTTGGCTATATAACCGGAGACATACTTCTATGGGATATGACAGTATCCTCTAGACAAGGAAAGCAAACTGATGTTTCATCCAATGTTGTCAAGCTGCAGCTGGCTTCTGGAAGTCGTAGGCTTCCTGTTATTGTCTTGCACTGGTCTGCCGGGTCAGCAAAAGATACTACTAAAGGCGGTCATCTTTTTGTATACGGTGGTGATGATATGGGGTCTGAAGAAGTTCTGACGGTTTGTTACTTCTTTTTTTGTTTCATTCTCATTATGTTATCGCATTTCACTTCATTTTCTAGGCATGGTGCAACTGTTGCATTGAAGGCGAACTCAAGTATAGTTTTTTGCTCCTTTAAAAACTTGCGAAAAATCAATTAACTGGAACTCAATAAGAAGTATTGTGTGAACTCAAATTTGGGCCATCTGGTTACTTGAAATGTGGAGAGCCACAAAACTAATTTGCATGGCTACATGGTGCACACCAGTTAGAAGAACAAACATGCCCATCCAGGATAATTTCCCGTGATAACAAAAATGGATATGAGTGTATGCCCCAGAGGCAATCATTTTCGTAACCTAACCAATTCACTAGATATCTTTTGTCAAATGGGAGCAACTATATATCTAGCTTTTTCTCCACAAATATATGCATATTATATATCTGGCAAAGAAAGTTACTTAGAAAATCAAATGTGTTGTATTGTTTTTCAGCGTTAGACTATGGAAAACTTTACCTTGTTCAATGAATAAAATTGTATTTTTTTTTTGTAGGTTCTTAGCCTGGAATCATCTAATGGATTAGAGTTAGTAAGATGCGCGTCGCGTGGGGACCTCAAACTTGATGGATCCTTTGCTGATATGATTCTTATTCCAGATACTGGGGTTCCAGATAAAATACGAGCTTCTGCACTTTTTGTATTGACGAATCCTGGACAATTGAATTTCTATGATGGTAGTGCTCTATTTTCTGGACGGAAATCAGAAGAGGTATATGCTCAGCCTGAGGCTCGGAAATTTCCAGTTGCAGTTCCTACAATTGATCCCAACATAACCGTCACGGATCTGTATTCACTAACTGGAACAGGGCATCCAAGTATTTCACTGAAGGTACAGCTTTTGCGTGGATTCTGGATATTGTACTGTAACTAGACTTAAGTGTGACTTTATCTGATCACATTTCATCTGTTATTTGTAGAAATTTTGTGCGAGGCAAAGTGTCGCACCTCCGATATCAGGGAATATGAAATGGCCTTTGACTGGTGGGGTTCCTAGTGAAATGTCACTGAAGGAAGATCATGCGGTTGAAAGAATATATGTTGCAGGCTATCAAGATGGTTCTGTGAGAATATGGGATGCAACTTTTCCCATTCTGGTGCCAATGTTTGTATTGGATGCAAAGGTCACTTCTGATGTGCTCTTATTTGTTGACCGATCACTACTTGATCAACACGACAAGACTAAAGCTATCTTTACCACAGGTGTCTGATATTATTTTGGATGGAGCAAATGCTTCTGTATCATCGCTGGCGTTTTGTTCATTAACCTTGACTTTCGCTGTTGGCACAACAAGTGGTCTGGTTAGTTCCTACTGATAAAATTTATGGGTCAGTCCAAGTTGTTGGTTGTCACAGCATATTCAATACTCTCCTAGTCTCTTATATTTTTTTTATATTGCAGGTGCGCATGTATAAACTTCATGAGCATACTGGGGATTCTAGCTTTCACTTCGTGAGTGAATCTAAACAGGAAGGTAAACATTGCATGAAGTAATAAATTTGAAAAAACTATATTTGCATTTTCTCTTCCTTTTCTTTTGTTTCTTCTCCATCATTTGGTATGTATTAAAAATTAGGTCAGTTAAAATATGAGACAGTGAAATTGCTCAATAGAATGATGGATCATGGAAGGGGTTTGCATGATGACATGATGTGCCCTTCTAGGCTTCCAGTTTGCTTTCATTTCCACTCTTTCTTGGTAGTCAGTCTGAGCGATGGCAATGCACTTGTGAGGCAGTGAGGCACAGATGCTGCTTGTCTATAGGCAGGAAACAATCTCATCGGTCCCATGCTCCCACCCAGGCTATATGCAGAGAAAAGAAACCTTTTGAGTGCTAAATCATTGTAATGATAGTATAGACCATTATGTGAGAGTAACTTAGCTGGTATTCTGGTATTTTTGTGCTTGGTGCTACCTGTTTTACTTTTCATCATTGGGTTCACCTAGAACCCTGATAATAGGAAGATAAGATGTACCAGTGCCATCCCATGAAAGGACATTTTTTCCAAGTGCTGTTTTTTGTGCAAGGTTATAGTTCCCATGTGCACATTTTGCTGCCAGATCCTTATTAAGACAAGTCTATCAATTTGGCTTGCTTTTGTTACACATACAAATCTTCCGTAAAATAGGGCATGCTCATGTTTGTTTTCACTTTTCATTGGTGGAGAATCTCACCAGGTATTTATAAACTTTCTTCTAAAGGGTATGTGGTTCATTTCATTTTCCTTATCCTTCATTTCGGTGATTTTCTTTCAGTTCATGCTGTTCATCATGGGAGAGGATTCCATTGTCATGTTGCCTTTATGGCATCAAATTCCCCTGTGCGATCCCTCAGATTTACAGGTTCAGGCGAGGTCCTTGCAGTAGGATATCAAAATGGTCAGGTATACTTTCCTTGTCTCTGGAGTTTCACTATTTATTTGAAACTTGTAATAACCAGGTGCTATTAGCTAATTATTATGTTCTGTCTTGTCTTCTTGAAGGTGGGCATGTTTGATGCAAGTCAACTGTCAATGATGTTCTGTGTGGATTGCGCATCAGGAACAAATTCTCCTGTGGTCTCACTAAGCATCTATGGTGTTGTTTCATCTGCTGCAGAAGTGGACCAGTCCCAGAAAGAGATTGCTAAAAGTGGAAAAAATTCCACAGATGTTCTACTTTCCTTAACTAAGGATGCACGTCTTACTGTAATTGACAGCACTAGCGGTCTGGTAATAAATTCACATCTGTTAGATCAGAAGCAATTGTCTGCAGTTTCGATGTATGTCATAGGCAAGTGAATACTATTCCACTATGCTAACTTCTAATCCCCCTTAGATCAATGTGTAATTTTCCTATGTTTTGTGTCTAGATGTAGCTTCAGATGAGGAGCAATCACAATCATCAGGAGACAAATCCCCGCCTCAAAGTCAGACAGGAAAAGAACAAAAGGATCTTGACCAAAAACAAGCACAAGGAGCCGAAACTAACCAGAAAAAGGCTTCTCAACATTCACACAGCGGTGATTCAAATTCTCTTCTTTTGGTCTGCTTTGAGGATGAAGCGCTTTTATTTTCTCTGACATCATTGATTCAGGTGCATACTTGGCATATGTGAAGTACCTTTTAGAAACTTTAAAACTCTAAAGCTTACTGGTGATGTTCTTTTCTCATCAGGGAAGCAACAAGCATCTAGATAAAATAAAGCTCGCAAAACACTGCTGCTGGTCAGCCATTTTCAAGAATAAGGATGATAAAGCTTGTGGACTGATATTAGCTTATCAGACAGGGATCATAGAATTGAGGTAGCTACGATTTTTTTCATGTTTTTTCATTGTCATGCTAGAAGTTTCTCTAGGAATGTGTTGCCACATATTAGAATTTTGGATTAATTTATATGATACCTAATGTTAAAGTATGCTGGTGGAATATGGTTCCCTCTTATTTGTTCTTACTACAAGTTTCCATTGACTTCTTTGTTTCTTGATCGCCAATAATGAAGGATATCCAGCTCTGTACTCGTCATTCTTAATTCTGTTCTCCACCTTGGCTAATATAGGAAAACTCTATTGTGCAGCCGGCTGATGCATCAGCCGGTCTCTCTTTCCTCGTGTCGCATGCGGCTCTCTCCATCTCTGCTTCGCCGTGTGTGTGCTCCGCTCTTTTTGCTACTCGCCGCTGCTCATCTCCTCCGTGCGCCCGGCCGCCGCTCCCTCATATGCCTTTCTCCGGCACATCAGCACCTCTCCCCGGCATTCCAGCAGCTCACTGCTGCTCTACCGCT